>NW_027774586.1:0-13882 GCF_054177405.1 Leptonychotes weddellii | reverse complement strand
ATCAGAAAGGATAAATACCCAAGGATGGGACAGGAGGAGATTATGCTAAGTGAAATAAGTCAAGCAGAGAAAGTCAATTATCATATGGTTTCACTTATTTATGGAACATAAGGAATAGCATGGAGGACATTAGGAGAAGGAAGGGAAAAATGAAGGGGGGAAAATCAGAGGGAGAGATGAACCATGTGAGACTATGGACTCTGAGAAACAAACTGAGGGTTTTAGAGGGGAGGGGGGTAGGGAGATGGGTTAGCCCGGTGATGGATATTAAGGAGGGCATGTACTGCATGGAGCACTGGGTATTTTACAAAAACAATGAATTGTGGATCACTACATCAAAAATTAATGATGTATTGTATGGTGACTAACATAACATAATAAAATAAAATTAAAAAATAAAATAGTATACTGTGAAAAAAAAATAATGGCTTTGTGGGGGTGGGGGGTGGAATAGAAGTTATAGTTCAATATATATGAACTATATATGCTGAATATACATGAATATATCTGTATATATAAATATATAGAAAAAATAAAGGGTTTTATGTAATAATATGATATCTTCATCAAAAATTTGTCATTTGATAATATTTTTTAAACTAGATAATTACAGATTTTTTGAGGATTGAATTGTAGCATGAGAAATTAAAGTTAACCAAAGTTCAATAATTTTAGAGGATTTGGAGTTCCCACTATTCTCAATCCAATACGATGTGTTTTGTAGAAAGTAACAGAAGTTACCCCCCAAAATCATTCTCTGACCTTAGGATATAGTTGGAGAGGAATATTTTAAAAGAAACATAGACAATTTTCATATAAGGCTAAAAATAAATTTAGCCTGTGAAATATGGGGCGCCTGGGTGGCTCAGTCATTAAGCATCTGCCTTCGGCTCAGGTCATGATCCCAGGGTCCTGGGATTGAGCCCCGCATCAGGCTCCCTACTCAGCAGGAAGCCTGCTTCTCCCTCTCCCACTCCCCCTGCTTGTGTTCCCTCTCTTGCTGTCTCTCTCTCTCTGTCAAATAAATAAATAAATAAATAAATAAAATCTTTTAAAAAATAAAGTGTGAAACTTGTATTATATAGAGAGCACATTTTATGCGTCACATATGTGTTAAGTGTATTGTGTACTTTGGAGGAGTCCTTAGGTATTTCACTACAGAACTGCAGTCTGAGAACAATATGTAGACTAGTCCAGGGTATGTAAATGAGAGAAGTGAGATTAAGTTGAGAAGGGAGATTGGATCCACACTGTGGCAGACCTCAGAAGCTAGAATGCTAAAAAAAAGGTATTTATTTTACACATCTATAAGGGGCCATCAGAAGTTTTTAGCCAAGGAGTACCTGGGAGACTCAGTTGGTTAAGCATCTAACTCTTGGTTTTGGCTCAGGCCATGATCTCATAGGTTGTGAGATCAAGTCCCAAGTCGGGCTCCATGCTCAGCAGGGAATCTGCCTGAAGATTCTCTCCCTCTGCCTCTCACCTGTGCTCGCTCTAAATAAATAAATAAATAAATAAATAAATAAATAAATAAATACTTTTAAAAACAAGTTTTCAACCAAGGCAATGATGAGATAAAAATTAGGCTTTAGAAGAATTATTCTACCTGTGGTATAAGGAATTGACTGGATCAGGGAGAGATGTGAGTCAGAGTTTTCTGGAAAAGCACAAGTATGCTAGCTTAAAGGTAACAAAGTCCTGGATTAGTATTGTAGAATAACCAGGAAAGGAAGGGGTTGAAGTGAAGATGAAGATACAGGATTTTGTGGTTGATTGGATGCCAAGTGATGGAATGGAAGGAATCAAAATGACTCCTGAGTTTTAAACTCAAATAATTGAAAGAATAGTTTGGTTCTCAACAGGAGGAAGCCAGTTCAAATGAGAAACTGGTTTCAGGGGCAAGATGATATAATTTGTTTCGTGCATATTGAATTTGAGTGTCTCATAGATCTGCCGTGATACTATTAGGCTGAGGGAATCTTGGGTCCATACTTTACAAGAGGTGTCTGGACTGGAGCTACAAGTTTGAGAGTCATCTACTTGACATTACAGTGGACACTGGAGATGGTAGAAAGTACCAGGGAAAGGGCAGAGAGAAATGAAAGGGAAGAGAAAGAGCTGCTAATAAAGAAAGGAATTTCGGAGTGTTGAATTTGAAGGAAGGAGAACATTTCCAAGAACATGAGAGTTAAAAATGTCAGCAATTGTAGGAAACTTGAAAAACTGATAAAGGGCCTTAAAGACTGATAATTACAAAGTCTTAGTGACTTGTAGGATTATGGTGGTAGAAGTCAGACCGCAAAATAGTAAGTAAAACAGTAGTCATAAGATTTATTGACCATTCCCAGCAGAAATTAATAATTATCCTATGCTGGGATTGTAAAATAGGAAATATATCTATACTCATTAGAGACCGTTTATTCAAGTAAGTGGATGTAGTCACAGGTTTATCCACCTTAAGGCACCATACAATTCTCTGTAATTCTGTTTCTGAAACTCTAGTCCCAGTTACAGTATTGGAAACCTGGTAGTTATCTACATATAACAGATGGTTCTATTTTGCCAAATTTAATTAGCATTTATCATCTCATGTTAACAGTTTGTCATGGTCCACTGGGAGAAGAGAAATCTGTAAGTACAACTTTTCTCTACTTTAATCCAAATTTCCTGTCATTCCTGTATTTGAATAGAAGTCTAAACTTGGTTTGTGTCTGTAGCCTGGAGAGGAATGGACTGCCAATTGTCACACATGCACCTGTACTGATGCAAATGCTGTGGACTGTAACCTCAAAGAGTGCCCTTCTGCACCCACATGCAAAACTGGAGAGAGACTTGTAAAGTTCCGAGATAATGACACCTGCTGTGAAATCGGATATTGTGGTGTGTATTCACAATACATTATTTGAATTGAATAGTTGTTTACTTATTCACGTATTCAAGAGATATTTACTGAGCTTCTAATATGTGTCAACTCTATGCTAGATGGGTGTGATCAATAAAACAGAATCGTACTTGCCTTCTTAAAGCTCACTATCTTTGGAGTGGAGGAAACCCAGAATTAACAATTATGAATATAATCAGATTAAAAGGAGATGATGGTGTTGTGGGAAGAAACATTTTAATCAGTGGATAAATATGATCCCATATACAGTTTCTGGTTTATAAATAAAAACAGAATTATGTTTATTTTAGGATAAAATAATGTATTTATTTTTCAGAACCAAAAACTTGTTTGTTTAACAGAATTGATTATGAGGTAAGGCCATTTTTACTTTAAAATATTTGTATTTGCATAATTATGAATAAATGGCAGGCTCTTTCAGCTTATAATATGGAAAATTCATAGGTAATGGTGGAGCAGAATCTGTTCATTTTTTTTCTCCTATATTCATTTCAAAAGGAGCATCAAATGTAATACTCAGCATGGCTCAGTTCAAAGGGGGAAAATATATTTAATCATTAACTACCTAACTTCTGAATAAAATTTCCCAGGGGTCTGACCAGATGGAGAAGGCACACTCTGTGACATTCAAATCAATGAACAGAGTTGAACTGTAATTATAACCAGAAAGATCAGATGACCAAACTGTCAGAGATCAAATGAAAAACCCCCAAAGACTAGAACCCCATTATGTGAATATAGCAACACATATATTCAGGGCTGGATTTTGACAACTGATTTGGCATTTTGGAAAGTAATTTAGCTTTTTAGAAAAAGTACCAAGAAGTCATAAAACCCAGATGGTTCTCATATTGACAATACATTTGAACTGGTGATACTAAATATTAAAAAAGTCTAAAATAAAATCTATGCAGTATGTTAAGAAATATATAAAACAGAGCCAATGAGAGTTTTAGCTCAATAACTTATTTATCACACTGAAATTCCTGTCTGGGTTTCTATATTTTTAGTTTCCAAAGGTGATAGTGACTTGAGAATCTGTGCTAGTTTTTAAAAATAAAATACGATGATGTTTAAAGAACAAAAGGAAAGTTTTACCTCTAACCATTTATATGCAAAATAGTTAAAATAACAAAATTCCAGTTTACTGGAAAGTTGATTTTGCAGTTTGAAATACGATTTCCCAAACTGGAGTTTGAATTTTGAACATAAATTATTTTTAAAGCAATCCAGAGAACTTTAAAAGTATAGGAACACAAGCAGAAGTAGGAACACAAGCAGAAGCAGAAGTACGATGTCTTGTGGGATTGTCATTTGTGGTAATCTGATAAAACTATTTCGTACCATTTTTTTCTACTTAGATTTTTTGTTTTCCCTCAAACTTAGAGCATAACAATTGGTTGATTGACTGCTCACCATAAAATAACCTTTCTTGAAATACTTGAAAAATAGAGTAACTGAGTAGATGAATACAGTGAGTATGTGGATCTTCATTTAAGGATTGAGAATCTTGACACATTCTGTGCTCTCAAGGAGTCACACAGGCTTATTCATGGAAGTAGAAATCTTTTAATCCACTTTTTCTTAAATATTAATTAATGACTGAAAGCATCTTTGGAAATTCATTAAACATTATGAATTTTTTTTTTTTTTACAGATTTTATTTTCAACCTCAAAAAGAAATCAAGGTGAATAATTACTTTGTTCTCTCTTCCTCCCTGCTTCTCAGATTGGTGCTTCATTTGATGATCCCAACAACCCATGCATCTCCTATTCCTGCTACGACACTGGTTTCGTTGCAGTGGTCCAAGACTGCCCAAAGCAGACCTGGTGTCCAGAAGTAAGTCATCTTCTTAAGTAATGATCAACAACACCCACTTCTTTTTTTTATTTTTAATTTTTAAAATTTTTTTAAAGATTTTATTTATTTATTCATGAGAGACAGAGAGAGAGAGAGAGACAGAGGCAGAGGGAGAAGCAGGCTCCCCGCGGAGCAAGGAGCCTGATGCGGGACTCGATCCCGGGACTCCAGGATCGTGACCGGAGCCGAAGGCAGTCCCTTAACCAACTGAGCCACCCAGGCGCCCCCAACAACATCCACTTCTTATAAACACAAGCTATCTTCTTTCTCATTTAGAAAAGTATGTGTCTGGCCAACAGACATAAATTTCTTGTGGATTCCATTCCAGATATGTTTCGCACCTTTTATTGCCAAGTATATTTTTCATATCAAAGTTATATTTGCAGGCTCTATAAAACTTAATTTAGTGCTATTCTAGAAAAAGTAAGTTACTTTAGAAGGCATTTTACCATTTTTAAATAAACAAACAAAAATCTTTTTTTTTCCAAGGCTCACGGATTCCAGTTAATCTTTTTCTTTTTAAAGATTTTATTTATTAGAGAGAGAGCACAAGCAGGGGAGAAGCAGGCAGAGGGAGAGGGGGAAGCAGGCTTCCCCCCCGAACAGGGAGCCCGATGTGGGACTTGATCCTAGGACTCAGGGATCATGACCCCAGCCACAGGCAGATGCTTAAACAACTGGGCCACCCAGGCATGGTTAATCATTTTTAATAAAAATGCAAACTTTTCATAAAATCACATATAAGTTTACTGTTCAGAACTTTCCTTGTAACACAGTCTTCATTTTTACCCTCCCCCCCCACAATATGGTGAGGCTTTTGTATTGATAAATGCTGTTTTAATCTTGTTTTAATTAAATTAATTAGTTAATATAATAATAAATGCTCACAATTTATGGTTCACAGTTAGCTAATTTTTCTTTCTGAAGATATAATTGATAAAATAGCTTAAAGTTTGATTTCAGAACTCTAATTTTGGATTTAAGCATTTATTGAGTTTTTACTTTGAGACATTGATAGGTATGAGATTATAATAATATGTAAGATAAAAATCCTTTCTATTAGAAACTTACAGTGTCTAGTTGTAATATTATTATTAAAGTATTGTTCAATTAAAATAAGGGAGGGGTAACTTTTTTACCTTTTGCATGTTATTTTAAAGATGAATTTAGTTTAAATATTTTTTCCCTTTCTACCCACTATTGAAAAATTTTAGTGCAAATATTCAGACTCATTTTTATTACTGTGCTCTTTCATCTATGCTTCCTGGATCTGAGATCAGCATGTTTATCTGCTCCATTTTCCCCTTTGTAATGTTAGTACAGTAAGTTAAGAAATGTTATATTATTTGTACAAAAATACAGACTTTTTAAGTCTTTTTTCTATTTCTCTTGCCCTTATAGGAAGACAGAGTCTATGATTCAAAAAAATGTTGCTATACATGTAAGTAGTATTAAGCTCCACATGTAGAGGAAATGTCAACTGTTGACAAAAATTTAGTGTTTGTTTAAAACAAAATGGCAGATCATTAATAGAAAGCCTCCTATGTTTTTAACATAACATGTTATCTAACCCATATGTATAAACTAATAGATACTGGTACATAACGTAGTTACTTTTCATGTTGGTTGAAACATTCTTCCCAGTAAAAACCAATGATGTTTATAAGAGAGAAATTTAATTTTCATGAAAAAAAATGTAGCTTGCTCTCCTAATGTCAGCAGGTTGTGTTGTAAATTGATATATTAGATCATTAGGATGATCAAAAAGGAGAAATGGATGTCAAAAACAATCAATTCCCTTCATCTTCCCTTCCCTCCCCCTTCTTCCCTCCTCCTTTCTCCCTTGTCCCCTCCCTCCTCCTCCTCCTATGATAGGAATGATAGCAATAATAAAAAGATAACATTTATTAAAGGCAATTATTGAATATTAACTGGGTACCTTGTGCTGGGTGCTGAGGCAGTTAATTCCTTCAACAATGCTGTGAAGTATTTTTTTGTTGTTATTCTCTACTTAAGGTTAAGAAAACTGAGACTTAGCAATTGTTAATATTAAACCTCATTTGTGACTCTGTTATCCATTTTGTTTTAGGTAAGACTAATTGTAGATCTTCACCCGTGAATGTGAATATTAAGTACAATGGTTGCCAGAAAAGAATCAAGATGACAAGATGTCTAGGGGAATGCAAGAAGACTGTCCAGTGAGTTTTTCTTTGAATGTGTACTGTGCATTAATTTTGTAACATTGTGGAGGAAATTAAGCTTTTAAAACATTACATGGAACATTTTTTAAATGACAGCTAATGATCAAGACCTGATAAAACAAATATCTAAAATATTAAGATCTGACAAATAAACATTTTCAACAGTGATGAATCATTTTAAAGTAGTTTTCTAAATAAAACAAACATAATATGTTCATGACAAATGTATTTATTTTCACACAGTGATTACCCTTAAGCAAGTACTCTTGCTAAAAGTGTGTTTCTAAACCATCACTTGCATGTTAGACATAATATATATATTTTTTCCTTCATGGACACTTTCATGTACAGATTAACATATAGAGAATAATAATTTGGCATGAAATTTAAGAATATGTTTATATTTCTGCACCATAATGCTCTAATTATGAGCTTTTACATTTCCATTTTGGATTTATTTATTTTGGTCTTACATACTAATATCACTGATCCACATCAGAAGTTCATGATGAGGGGGAAATGCAAGGTGTAGGAAAAGAATAAATTGGTTGGAAGGATTGCTAAATCACTTCGACAATTATAATTTGAGCACTGATGTCAATTTGCTTCAGAAGATATCCCAAAAATATTTATTGCTGAATTTTGTTTTCCTTAGGTACAATTATACACTCTTTAAATTGACAAATTCATGCCTTTGCTGCCGAGAAGATAACTACGAGTTCCGAGAAGTTGCTCTTAACTGTCCTGATGGCAGTACAATACCCTACAGATATAGGCACGTCACAACGTGTTCTTGCTTAGACATGTGCCAACAATCTGTAACCCCACCAGTCGGTTAACACTATTATAACCTTTCCGGGTAGAACAAGCCAGCTATTTATTTTTTAATTGAACAAAAATGATCACTAAAGAGAATAACTAAACATTTGTATCTCACTCAAAAAGTGAGTTCTCATTATGAGGCATTTTTTTCTCTTGTTGACTGGATCTGAAAAATAAATACAACTTTGCAAGCAATTATTGAGCATATGTTTTTATTGATAGCCATAAGAATGCTACACCTCAAGGAGAAACTTGAGTCATATCATGGCTTTCCAATATATTCTTCTACTCTTTATCTTGTGAGGACATTATCCTCTTTCGTCCTTTCCCTTCACAGCTAGACTTATTGAAACTAAGGTTTTGTTCTCTTTCCTCACTTTTCTATGCCAATTACATCACCCCTTTCATTCTATGACAACTTCTCTTCTTAGAACACCAACTTCTCTTCTTAGAACGCCTTATAATTCTTGAAGTAGGGTCTGATGCCATTTTCACTCTTTCTTTCTTGAAACATTTTTCTTGCTGTTTCTGTGGCATCATTTTTAATAGTGTTCCTACATTTGTGGACACCTTCGCTGTTGTCAGTCCTTGAGATCTCAGTTCTCCAAAGTTCCATCCTGTTTATCTTCTTATATTACTCAGGCTCCTTGGATGATTTCACTGACACAGGTAGATGTGTTTATATACTGAGGATTTCCAATCTGTGTCTCTAACCCCAAGCTCTTCTCTGAGTTACAGACACATTGATACAACTCTGAATTTACACCTATAACTGGATGTTCTATAGCTACCACAAACTTGATAAGACTAAAAGTGAACTGAAGGTCACTCCCCCAGCCCACTTCTCTCCTTGTATTTTGTACACGTTGAGGTAGTTAGCTAAAAGGAGAAGCTGAGTTTCAATAACGTCATGACTGTCATCTTCAGTGTATTCTACTACTTTGCTGCCCACATACATACTTCTTCCTATACATATATTTCTAAATGTGCTTTGTACAAAATTATTTACATAAATAAAAATGTACAATTATTAACACTTGCCCAACCTAATTTATCATAACCCTTTTATGTACTACTCACCTTTCTATGTAACTTAGACTAGTGGTAAATTTAACATTCATTAAATACTATGCCCAGTGGTAGGGAAAGAAAATTCGTATGTTAGTATATTGGTAACTACCAACAAAAGATGAATAATATCTAAACACAGGTGTATATTACCCGTATCACTTCTATAGTTGGTCCCAAGGCTCTTGATTTTCCTTCATGTCTGTCACTCATTCCAGCTTTTTTTCCTCTCAGGCTGTACCAGAGTTTGTCAGCTGGAAAAATTATGAGGGATTTAAGCCCTTGAAAATCCAATTGGATGAAGTTGTAGAAGTTTTTCAATGCCTTTTACCTCAGGGAATGATAAAACATAGAGTCAACAACACACTTACATCTCAGCCCTTGCTGTGTGATAGTACCTCTATTTTCCCTTGATAGTCAGAACTGATCATCTCAGACAATATGATAGCCTTTTCTGCTTAGGAATGCTCCTCTAGGGTCACAAAAGGGAGTTTCAGCAAATGGAAGAGAATGTAAACATTGACTCATGGTTTAGCTAATATCACCTCCTGCAGTCAGCACACGAAACTTGCTAGAAAATTAGGGGGGGGGTAATACCCCTCAACTGGTGTCAGAGTAGAATTCTCAATAGGCCAATCCTTCGAGATTTACTATCCATGAATAATAAGGAATTATAATTCATGCAACATGTACCTATTGCCTTTGTTTTTTGTGTTTTTTTGAAACAAATTCCTTGGTTGGAAGAAGTGCTGTGCAGGATTTTGTGGTAGTGAATAAAATACTCAATAAGCCTATGGATAGCAGTACTTTCTGAGGCATATTGAACATAAAAGGAAAATCAAAATCAATAGCAGTTTATATCAGAAAAAACAAACAAACAAATATTGTCCTCTCCCCAAAAGAAAAAGATCAAAGTTATTCACTTGTTACCAGGTGGGTGACTGGCACCCATGGTGATGCCAAAAGACAGATCACTTTATTTTCAGCATTCTGGTATTCATACTGGCTTCAGGAAAGCAAATTTAGGCTTTTGAGCCCATGTGTGACCTCTACCCTTCCCTAATTGCTACCTTATTCCTGAACCTCATTTAGCAACTACTAGGTAGGATGGGAAAGATTTACTGACAAGCACAGATGTGACAACTACAGTTAATACATACTGTTAATTACCTGATTCTCCCATGAAAATTCTTGGTGGGGAACCTCTGGTAAGCACACACTTATTTACGTTCAGACCTGGATCAATTCTGGGTGACTCAAATGATTTTTCTAAATGTTCTTTGTGTCATTCTCCAATTTGTATCTCACTCAAAAAGTGAATTCTAATTATGAGGCATTTTGTTCTCATGGTGACTGAATCTGAAAAATAAATTCAACTTTGCAAGCAATTAGTGAGCATATATATTTATTTGATAGCAATAAGAATTCCACATGTCAAGGAGATACTGAATATCATGGCTCTCCAATATACTCTTCTACTCTTCATCTCATGAGGTCATTATCTTGTTTCATTTCTTCCCTTGGTTATTTATACAAATTATTTGCTACTTCTAGGGAGTCAGTGTAAATCTTGACTTCAAGCCAACCTTCTACCAAGCACAATGACCAATGAGAAATTTTCTCCCCAGTTGTCTTTTTTGACCATGCCTGAGAAAAACTATAATGCCACACAGCTCACTTTTCACTGATAACTGGGGCCATTGGTAATGTGGTCTTGGGGTCATTGGTAATCCAGCTTTGAGTCTTATCCTTTTGTGTCAACTGGTCATTAGAAAGTTCCCCCTTCAAGCAAAAGGCATAAATTTAAAAAAGAGGTGGCAGTCAAGTAGGAGGAATCACATTTTCAGGCATTAAGAAACCATCCATTGATCTTTTACCTTTGAGACCTTAATGGGGGCAGGGGTTCCATTCTATATATATGACTTCAAATGGATAGTAGATTGCTGCTAGAAATGCCTAACTTCATGGCTATATAAATAAGATAATGCCCAGTCCAGAATGAGTAGCTTTCGTTCATGGTTGGCTGTTATTGCCAGAGGCCAGTAAAAAGCTAGTTTTTGTTGAAAATAGAATAGTTGCTCCAAAAGATGGTGTGGCCTTGCTCCAAAAGCCTCCCCGTGTTCATTGCAGCATTATTCACAAAAGCATAGATTTGGAAACAACCTAAGCGTCTTTTGACAGATGAATGGATAAAGAAAAAGTGGTATATGTATACAATAAAATACAAAATATGATTCAGCCTTAAAAAAGAAGAAATCTTGCCCTTTGTGGCAACATGGGTAAAACTGGAAGGCATAATGCTAAGATAACTTAGCCAGACAAAGAAATATAATGTATGGTATCACTTGTATGTGGAATCTGGAAAAAAAAAAAGGGTGGAACTTATAGAAACAGAGTAGAAAATGGCTGTCAGGGATGGGTAATTAGGGATATAGAGAGAGGTTGGTAAATGGGTACAAACTTTCAGTTAAGAGATGAGTAAGATCTGAAGATTTGATGTATAGCTTGGTGGCTATAGTTGATAGCACTGTATTGTATTATTGAAATCAGAGGGGGAGACGAACAATGAGAGACTATGGACTCTGAGAAACAAACTGAGGGTTCTAGAGGGGAGGGGGGTGGGAGGATGGGTTAGCCTGGTGATAGGTATTAAAGAGGGCAGTACTGAATGGAGCACTGGGTGTTATACGCAAACAATGAATCATGGAACACTACATCAAAAACTAGCGATGTAATGTAAGGTGATTAACACAACATAATAAAATTTAAAAATATATATTAAGGGATTAGAACTTAAATCCCTCACCAAAAAGAAAAAAAAAAGGTAAAATGTAAATACGTAGGTGACGGATATGTTAATTAACTTGATGGGGGGATCCTTTCATAATGTATACATACACAAAATCATTGTGTTGTACACTTTAAATATCCTACAATTTTATTTGTCAATTATACCTCAATAAAGCTGAAAATTTTTCAGTGTACATATTTAATGTATACAAATCAATGAATTTGGTGAAAAGTATACACCTATGAAACCATCACTACCATGAAGGCAGTAAATATATCCATCACTTTCCAAAGTTTCCTCTTGCCTCCTTTATTATTATCTTATGTTTTTGTGTGTGTGTGGTAATATTATTAGTATATTAGTATATTATTGTTAGCTTAGCTATTATTAGTTATTTTCAGTATATTATTGTTAGCTGTAGGTACTATGCTATATAGCAGATCTACAGAATTTTTATCATCCATAACTGAAACCTTATGTCATTTGGCTAGCACTTCCCCATTTTTTCCCTCCATTCAGGTCCTAGCAACTACCATTCTACTCTCTGCTTCTATAGGTTTGGCTATTTTAGATTCTACATATAAGTGAGATTATAAAATATTTGCCTTTGTGTGTCTGGCTCATTTCACTTAGCACAATGTCCTTCAGATCCAACCATGTTGCAAAGGGCAAAGTTTCCTTCTTTTTAAAGGCTGAAAAATATTCCATTGTGTGTATATACCACATGTTCTTATTGATTCATTCGTCAATAAGCATTTAAGTTGTTTCATATCTTGGCTTTTGTGGATAATCCTTCAATGAGCATGAAAGTATAGGTATCTCTTTGAGATCTGGATTTAAATTCCTTTAGATAAATATCCAGTGGGGGCACTGCTAGATCATACAATATTTCTATTTTTCAGCTTTCCATAATATTTTCTATAGTGGCTGCACCAATTTACATGCCCACCAACAGTGTACCAGGGTTCCCTTTTCTCCATGTCTTTACCAACGCTTGTCTTTTTTTTTTTAATAGTAGCCTTCTTAACAGGCATGAGGTGATAACTTATTCTGGTTTTGATTTACATTTCACTGGTGATTGCTTATGCTGAGCACCTTTTCATATACTTGTTGGCTACTTGTATGTCTTCTTTGAGAACTATCTTCTCAGATTCTTTGTTCATGTTTTAATTGGTTTATTATTATTCATCATCTTTTGCTACTGAATTCTATGAGTTCCTTATATATTTTGAATATTAACCCCTTATCAGATAGTTCGCAAACATTTTCTTCAACTCTGTAAGATGTCTTTTCATTTTATTGGTTGTTGTTTTTGCTGTGCAGAAGCTTTCAGTGTAATCCCATCTGTTTAGGAGTGGTACATGGAGAGAACAATAAACAAATATATGGCAGGTGGTGGCAAGTGCTACTTAAAAAAAGCAATGCAGGGCAAGAGGTTAGAGAGCATATCTTCTAGGCAAGACATTTGAGAAAGACCTCTCTGTTAAGGTGAAGTTTGAGAGGAGATGAGAATGAAGTGAGGAGATCATGTGGATTTCTAGGTCAAGAGCTACCTAAAAGGTCATGTTTTCTTTGTATAATAAGTGCAAAGTTACTGAAATATGACCAGATTATTGTTTAAGACATGAAACTAGAATATCTAAGTATAATGAACAAAGAAGAGTGTGAGTGGATGAGGTCAGAGATGTCAGCAGATTTTGGAGGACCTGGAAAGATTTTAGATTTTGTACAGGGAGCAATGGGCTTTGAAAAGAGGCAGAGGAAGAATCTGATCTGACCTTCATTTTAACATAGCATTATGGCTACTGTGTAGAGTACGTATATTAGATAAGAACAGAAGGAAAGCAAGACCAGTTAGGAGGCTATTCCAATGTCTTGGTGAAAGATAATGGTGGCCTGGATGAAGGTGATGTTGGGGGCAGCAGTGAGAAGAGATCAGATTCTTGATATATTTTTATTATTATTATTATTTTATTGTTATGTTAATCCCCAAACATTACATCATTAGTTTTAGATGTAGTGTTCCATGATTCATTGTTTGTGCATAACAGCCAGTGCTCCATGCAGAACGTGCCCTCAATACCCATCACCAGGCTAACCCATCCTCCCACCCCCCTCCCCTCTAAAACCCTCAGTTTGTTTTTCAGAGTCCATCATCTCTCATGGTTCGTCTACCCCTCCGATTTCCCCCCCCTCATTCTTCCCCTCCTGCTATCTTCTTCTTCTTCTTTTTTTTT
>NW_027774585.1:0-293 GCF_054177405.1 Leptonychotes weddellii | reverse complement strand
CATGAGTTAAATATGTTTTCCAATAATAATAATAATAATAAGGTCATAATGAATCCTCTCCTTATCTTGGAAACACATGGCTTAAGACAGTTTATGCTTCACATCTTTAGAATAGATCAATTTTCAAAATGTGAGAGAGAGCAAGCTAGAAGAGAACATGCATTTATTTAGCATTTACTAGTGTTGGGTATTTTTTTATATTCTAACAAAAATGATATACAGATATTTCAATTAATCAAGTTTTACTGTGTACCTCCAATCTGCCAAAAAAGCATAATCGAATGAGGTTGCTG
>NW_027774584.1:0-293 GCF_054177405.1 Leptonychotes weddellii | reverse complement strand
TCTCCTCCCAAGCACAACACAACTAATCAGACAGTGAGGCAGGTATCACGAGCCCCAACCCCTGAGGAGGCCAGGGGCCAGCAAGGGAAGCCCGGCGGTCAAAGCCTGACTTTGCTCCAAAGGCCTCGGCAGCCTGAGCGAGGACAGCCGGGCTGACCGGCCCCCGGAGGCGGCGGCAGGCACGGGATGCCCAGGGATGACTGCTGGCGTAGCTGGCGTGGCCCACAGGAGCCGACTGGGCGCAATGGCGTTCTCTGTGACGTGCGGCTGGCTTAATCAGCCACCGTGGGAGC
>NW_027774583.1:0-293 GCF_054177405.1 Leptonychotes weddellii | reverse complement strand
GAGCCACCCAGGCGCCCCTGGAACCACTTTTCACTAGCTGTGGGATATTGGGCAAATTACTTAATCTCTTGGTGCCTCAGTTTTCTTACCTGTAAAAAAAAAGTTATTTCAGGCTTAATAAAATTAAATATGTTAATGCATTTTCATTGTTTAGAACAGTGCTGGGCATGTAATATATACTCAGTAAATTTGGCTTTTTATCTGCACCATCAGGGAAAGCTTTTCTTTGAAATGATGATGTTGAAATGAACTTTGAAGGTATGTAAGAATTAAATAGACTGGAGGAACCAGTT
>NW_027774582.1:0-293 GCF_054177405.1 Leptonychotes weddellii | reverse complement strand
AATAAGTATTTTTAAGCGATCCAAGTTAGAACCTCTTTGTCAGCTTTACATGTAAATGTGTAAGTATTTGAAGTTGTGTCTGCCATGGCTTTCCTTCCCACTGCCACTGGTGAAACCCTGTCTGTTCCTTGAGGCTCACCTCAGTGGCATTTCATCTGTTAAACCTCTCCTTTGTCTTGGTCCCTACTGCATGAAATCACTTTTCTTTTTTTAAAGATATTATTTATTTATTTATTTTTTAAGATTTATTTATTTATTTATTTGAGAGAGAGAATGAGAGAGAGAGAGAGCAC
>NW_027774581.1:0-293 GCF_054177405.1 Leptonychotes weddellii | reverse complement strand
TACATAATAATAATAATTCATTTTTGTGATTTTTGAAATAACCATGCCTTACATTGAATCACATGAGATTGAATTTTATTTAGGTCAAAACAGTCAAATGTCAATAATTTCGAGATATTTGATATATAAATGTACCAGATGTTGTATGTATTATTATTGTTCTTGTATGTATTATTATTGGGTAATGGTTTTGGAGTATCGAGAAATCTTTGATTTCTTTGGTTCATGATATAGTTTCTTATGCACAGTGTTATAAATTTAGGTTAATGTGCGGCTCAGACCATTTATCCATT
>NW_027774580.1:0-293 GCF_054177405.1 Leptonychotes weddellii | reverse complement strand
AGTTCCCTTAGGGGCGCCTGGGTGGCTCAGTCGGTTAAGCGTCTGCCTTCGGCTCGGGTCATGATCCCAGGGTCCTGGGATCGAGCCCCACATAGGGCTCCCTGCTCGGCGGGAAGCCTGCTTCTCCCTCTCCCACTTCCCCTGCTTGTGTTCCCGCTCTCGCTGTGTCTCTCTCTGTCAAATAAATAAATAAAATCTTAAAAAAAAAAAAAGTTCCCTTAATGCAAAACAAACTGACATCATTCTTCTTATAGTAAATTGTTAAGCTTACAAAAAAAATTCTCACAGTATTG
>NW_027774579.1:0-293 GCF_054177405.1 Leptonychotes weddellii | reverse complement strand
GGTCATGGTCATGGTCAGGACAGAAAAGGAGGATCTTCCTGGACCTGAGCTCCTACTGTGTGTGACCACGAGGTGGCTCCTTGGCTTGCTCACCAGCACCACGGCCACCTTCTTAGCTTCCCGTCGGTGAGCCCATCCAATTCTCATGACAAGCCACCAAGTACACCCTGCCATCCCGTTGCCAGGGGGATCAGGCCCAGGAAACCACACACCAAGGTTCCCAAATGATAGACCTGGCTTCAAACCCAGGGCAGCCTGACTCCTGAGCACTCTACACTGGAAGGATGGCAGGA
>NW_027774578.1:0-293 GCF_054177405.1 Leptonychotes weddellii | reverse complement strand
CTAACAACCATTTGATTGCCAATATTGTTTTATTGTTTGGTGTCTGCAGTTAATTTCTCCAGATTATCATCTGGAAGCGAGTTCCTTTGGACCATGACAGAGATTTGACTTCTAGACCCTTTGAGGGCAGTATTTCTAAATGGAAATGTCAGTAAGATGATTTTCTTTGGCTTCCAGAAAGTCAAGCTTATAATGTCCCAGGATTTTAATAAGAGCAGGTAAGAGTATGGCATCCAGTAATTCCTGAAAGTAAGGGCTGCTTTTAATTTTATCTCCACTGGAAGTAAGGAAAC
>NW_027774577.1:0-293 GCF_054177405.1 Leptonychotes weddellii | reverse complement strand
TTCACAGCCGCGGTGGCCTGTGGCTGAGCTGCTGGGTGTGACTCCCGGGGAAGCAGCTGGAAGGCGCCCGTCATGCTGGTTGGGTCGTGCACCGTCTCTGGAGAGGCTCCTGCAAAACTCATGCCGGATGCTAAGTTGGCGCTTATTTTTTTGTGAAACTGAAAATCCTCTTCAGATGGCTTTTAGTAGCTAAAGCAGGCCCTAATGTAAATGTTTCATAAAAGCTAAGTGGTGTAAAGGGAACTTTCAAAAGTCGGGGACACCTGTATTATGATTCTGATGCTTGTGCTTGC
>NW_027774576.1:0-293 GCF_054177405.1 Leptonychotes weddellii | reverse complement strand
CCCAAGGAAGCTCTTTTTTTTGTTGTTGTTACCAGTGCCATTGTAGCTTGTAAAAAGAGAGAGTTCAAGCTACATTTGAAATCTGGAATAAAGACTTTCTGCCCCCTTCACATCCACTTTGATTTGTTTGTTAATAAAAATAACAGTAATTAAAATTGATTTTGTTTTAAAGGCAGGGGTAGAACATTCTTTTTTTTTTTAATTTTATTTTATTATGTTATGTTAGTCACCATACGTTACATCATTAGTTTTTGACGTAGTGTTCCATGATTCATTGTTTGTGTATAACACCC
>NW_027774575.1:0-3708 GCF_054177405.1 Leptonychotes weddellii | reverse complement strand
GGGATCACGACCTGAGCTGAAGGCAGACGCTTAATGACTGAGCCACCCAGGCGCCCCTGCACCTCTAATTTTAAACAGTTTAGTTTACATCAAACTTTTCCAGGTTTATTTTGTTAAAAGTTGACTTTCTAGGGGTGCCTGGGTGGCTCAGCTGGTTAAGCGTCTGCCTTCGGCTCAGGTCATGATCCCAGGGTCCTGGGATCGAGCCCCGCATCGGGCTCCCCACTCAGCGGGAAGCCTGCCTCTCCTTTTCCCACTCCCCCTGCTTGTGTTCCCTCTCTCGCTGTGTCTCTCTCTGTCAAATAAATAAATAAAATCTTAAAAAAAAAAAATTGACTTTCTGTTGAAGTATAAATAAATTTCATGAAAGGAAATACATAGTAATTGATTTGTTCATTAATGATATTATTTTTAATTAAGGTTAACAAATCATTTTTTTATTCCTTTTCAGTGTGCTCATGGATAACATGAAACACGTATTAAAGCTAAACAAGTTAATAATGAAATCACAACAGGTAACTGCACATTGGGCTGCTTATGCATTCTCATGATTTCAGTAACTTGTTGCTGGCAACTGTATTGTGTATGATTATATAGGATTACCAAAAGGTTACTGGTATGATTGGAATTCACTGTTCTTAAGTTTTCTTTTTCTCGTAACTCAGTTATTTCTGACTATTGTGGCTAATTATTTACTAAAATTTAGGCTACTGTCCTTTTTCTTTTTTGGTATGGAAATAAAGGGATTGAAAACTGGAGGTTTGGAAAACATGGGCTAATAGATAAAATTCAGTGATGTAAGTGTTAGAGGTTTGTTCTTAGAGAATGTGCCTTAATCTTTTTATTCTTAATAACAGGAATCTTGGGATTTGGAGGAAAAACTACTTGATGTTAGAAAGAAGAGATTACGTATGTAGAACAGTTTTTTTGTTTTTGTTTTTTTTGTAGAAAACATTTTCATTTACAGTGGAGATTGCCAGTTACCTCAATCATTGAGAAATTTCTTAATTTTCAGATTTTCTTAAAATTTTGCACATGGCATTTTTAAAATTAGTATGTAAAATGTTTTTCGCTTGATTCATTTCTGTTGTTTTAGAACTTTAAATCACAAAATTAATACATTCTCAGGGAGGGCGACTGGGTGGCTCAGTCATTAAGCGTCTGCCTTCGGCTCAGGTCATGATCTCAGGGTCCTGGGATCGAGCCCCACATCAGGTTCCCTGCTCTGCGGGAAGCCTGCTTCTCCCTCTCCCACTCCTCCTGCTTGTGTTCCCTCTCTTGCTGTCTCTCTCTCTGTCAAATAAATAAATAAAATCTTAAAAAATATATATATATATTCTCAGGGAGAAAAAATCAAATGATACAGAAAAGTATAATGTGAAAGCCTTACCTCCTTCCTGTGTGACCACAGTTAGGCATAATCATTCCAGTACTTTTTCCATGTCCATATAAACATATTTATATATACATAATTTTAAGTTATCATTTGATACATATGATTCTACAGCTTTTTAACTTAATGAACATGAGATAGCTTTTTGCATTGAAATTATTGAATTTTTTTTTTAAAGTAATACACATTTTCAGTAGAATTTGGAAACAAAAATATACTTAGGAAAAGTAAAATTTTTTAATTTACTATGAAGAGATAATCACTCTTCAGTGCTTTTTTTCTTTTTAAGATTTTTATTTTATTTATTTGAGAGCGAGAGAGCACAAGTGGGGTGAGGGGCAAAGGGAGAAGCAGGCTCTTCGCTGAGCAGGGACCCCAGTGTGGGGTTCAATCCCGGCACTCCAGGATCATGACCAGAGCCGAAGGCAGCCATCTAACCGACTGAGCCACCCAGCCGCCCCCACCTTTTTTTTTTTTTTTAAAGATTTTATTTATTTTCTTTATTTGAGGGGAGAAGGAGTGAGCGTGAGCAGGGGAAGGGGCAGAGGGAGAGGGAGAGAGAGAATCTCAAGCAGATTCCATGCTGAGTGTGGAGCCAGGCACAGGGTTTGATCTCACAACCCTGAGATCATGACCTGAGTGGAAATCAGGTCAGACCCTTACCTGACTGAGCCTTTCAGGGCTTCGGTGCTTATTTCTTATCTAATAAAATTGGCCTCATTTTATTCTATGTTGTAAACTGCCTTTTTCATTTAATAGTATAGGCATGATTTATTATTTTTAAATATTACACAGATTTGCCTGTTTGTAAGTAATCTCAGGGTCAGAAGTAGTTCCGGTCATCTGATCTAATCACTCTTTGGATGTTTAATGTTTTTCCATCGCATTCCAACCTGTTTTTGATCCATTTATATCAAGGAACCAAGCTCCTGGGACACACCCATTTATGTTTTCAAATAGTTTAATTCTTAGAACATTTCAGGAACTATAGGAAATGGTTGATGATGTGTTTATCCCTGGAGAAGAGAATCTCTTATAAAGGAGGAAAAGGTATTTCCTTACATGTATCTTCTGCCTTCCTTTTGGCAACCCTGAGTAAGTCCTCTTTAACACTTCAAACATAAGTAGACAGCTGTCATTATCATACGTACATACCCTGAACATATTTCATGCAGGACATTGCTAAGGATAAAGTTAAAATACTGGTATTTTTCACCACGAAAGTCATTTTCCGATCAAAATGGAACTGCAACTTAAAATGATGCTTATTAAATATTTTCTCTTGACTGATATAGTCAGGAACTGTTCTGCTTCACAGTTTTTCCAGATTCTTGTTTGTAGGAGTTGTTAAATATAGTATTTTTTTAACCTAATAGAATTAAAACAAGCTTCAGAAGGTAAGCTTTTAGAAATACAGACTGAAAAGAACAAACAGAAAGATGATTTGGCCAGTATGGAAAATTCAGACAAGATAAAGACCATACAACAAAACCTGCAGATGGAGATACAAATTACGACAGTTATTCAACATGTGTTTCAGGTAATATTTATATAAGGAAAGTAGGTAAAGAACTTTTTAAAAATGATTGGTTCTGTTACTTTCAGATTTGCTTTCAGTTAGTCTTTGATCCTGAAAAAATCATGAATTCAATACTAAATATTAGTCTGTTTACCTATATTTGGAATTTATGTCTATTTAATGTTTAAGGCTTTGACTTTTCATTATGGTTAGATCTTAGGCATTTATAAGTGGAATGATTTTAGCTTTGTGGAGACAGGTATAATGGTGGAAAGCATTAGAACTTAAACTTGGGAGGTGGGGGAAAACATGGATGGGGTGATGGGAATCTAGAATTACGATCCATACTGCAACTTAATAGTTGAGAACCTTGAGCAAATTATTTAAGTTTTCTAAACATCAGTTTCCCTGTTTAGAAAAAGAGGTTGTAAAACATAAAGAAGATAATTCATGTTAATCTGTCTAGCATAATGTCTGGTCCAAGTAAATTCTCAATAAATGTCGGTATTACCATATTACCTGTTAAATTTTATGTGTTCCTTTATTCTGGAGGGTTTTCATTTCTCTTTTGAATTACAAAATGTCTCAAACTGTTGAGGTGAACTACTTAAATTACCAGATTTCAATTAGGAAGATACACAGTTAAAACTGCCCATTATGAATGAGATCTTGCCATTTGCAACGACGTGGATGGAACTGGAGGGTGTTATGCTGAGCGAAATAAGTCAATCAGAGAAAGACATGTATCATATGACCTCACTGATATGAGGAATTCTTAATCTCAGGAAACAAACTG
>NW_027774574.1:0-293 GCF_054177405.1 Leptonychotes weddellii | reverse complement strand
ATAGAGGAGGACATAAGTATATGTTTGTGTCTTCCCCAAATTTGCATGTTGAAATCCTAACCCCTCACTGCGGTGTGATGGTGTTTGGAGGTGGGGCCTTTGGGAGGTATTCGGTCATGAGGGTGGAGCCCTCCTGCTGGGATTAGTGCCTGAGCTGGAGACCCCGGAGAGCTCCCTGTCTCATTGCTCCCCACCACATTAGGACACGGAGGGCTGGGGCGGGCTGCAAACCTCGGGGAGGACTCCCACCAGAGCGGACCCAGCGGGCGATTGGGACTCCCAGCCCCCTGGAA
>NW_027774573.1:0-293 GCF_054177405.1 Leptonychotes weddellii | reverse complement strand
TGTGAAGAGGCTTTGCACAAGGCTTTAAAACCACTCCACAGTGCTTCAGGTAAGGTCAGAGAGAGAGTTTTTAGTGAGGATTTTATTAGCCCAAACTTTGAGGCTTTCATTGCATTTATCAGGAAGTAGGGCCCTAGCAGCACATTTTCCACGGGTGCCTCTAAGGTCATGGCTGTTGAAGTGCACGGAGCCAGGGGCTTAGAATTCCTTCTTCTGATTAAATGTGGTCAGCTGAAGGCTCAACATTTTTAAGAAATGCAGCTTGTGTGTTTAAAGAGTAGGGCTGGGCTGAT
>NW_027774572.1:0-293 GCF_054177405.1 Leptonychotes weddellii | reverse complement strand
CTCGGCAAGGAGTCTGCTTCTCCCTCTGACCCTCCTCCCTCTCATGCTCTCTGTCTCTCATTCTCTCTCTCTCAAATAAATAAATAAAATCTTTAAAAAAAAAAAATTACCTCCATCTCCACGCCACTGTTCTTACTGTTCCATAGGCCACTTCTTGCTTGTTTGAATTTTAAGGTTTAGGGATTGTTTTAGGAGTTAAGCAATCACATACTTTAATAGCCTGGATTGAGCTGTCCCTGACAGTAAGATCTACAAAAAAACTAAATAAGTTTCTGTTTTGTTCATTTCTGAGG
>NW_027774571.1:0-293 GCF_054177405.1 Leptonychotes weddellii | reverse complement strand
AAAAATTTTCAATCCCAGACTGGTTTTACGAGTTCTTAGAAAAGACTGTTGAGTGTACTGTTATTTCAGAGGCAACATTATACAAAGAAAGAATAGCGCAAAATCACAGACAATTCAGTCAGCTGGTTCCAAGTCATATGACTTGGGTCGTATGGATGACAGGCTATCGTCATTCACACAATTTTTTTGAAAAAAGAAACCTTTACCAAAGGAGCATCTTTGGATTCTGTTTTTAGAACCTTCTGAGCCATGACTTAGAGTCAGCAGAACAGGCTCTGCGGCTGTGGACTTTA
>NW_027774570.1:0-293 GCF_054177405.1 Leptonychotes weddellii | reverse complement strand
TCCATCATCCCTCAGAAACCTTAGTAAGCCACGATGGCATAAGGCAAGAAGCAATTAATATTAATTTGTATGCACAATTTTTTGCAGGTTTCCAGGCTTAAAAAGAAATCAGTCCTAGGCTCCTCTGATACCCAAGGACACATTTTGCCGTCAGATGTAGAACACGAATGGCGATAAAGCGCATGTGATAACACACACCGTTCACAGCCGCGGTGGCCTGTGGCTGAGCTGCTGGGTGTGACTCCCGGGGAAGCAGCTGGAAGGCGCCCGTCATGCTGGTTGGGTCGTGCACC
>NW_027774569.1:0-293 GCF_054177405.1 Leptonychotes weddellii | reverse complement strand
CGCCTGGGTGGCTCAGATGGTTAAGCGTCTGCCTTCGGCTCAGGTCATGATCTCAGGGTCCTGGGATCGAGTCCCGCATCGGGTTCCCTGCTCAGTGCAGAGCCTGCTTCTCCCTCTCCCTCTGCCACTCCCTCTGCTTGTGCTCTTCTGTCTATCTCTCTGTCAAGTAAATAAATAAAATCTTAAAAAAAAAAAAAAACAAAACAGGGAGGCAGGAAAAAGAAAACAGAGATGAAAAGCAAAGAGAGCAAACAAAACAAAAAATAAAAAGTAGACTTAAGTCCTAACTTATT
>NW_027774568.1:0-293 GCF_054177405.1 Leptonychotes weddellii | reverse complement strand
AACCCCATCCTGCAACTACTCCCTCGGTGGCACCTACTGATGGCTTGGGCAGCGCCGGCGAATTTGCAAAGCACTCTGTGCTACAGGGAAGCCACGCAAGGCAGACGCTGGTAATTATTACTCCATTTTACAGATGAGAAAACAGAGTAAGTCGTTCATTAAAGGCTGCACAGCTCATACATGGTGGAGCCAAGACTCAGTCTCTGGCCTTTGTCTCTCCACCTCACGGTTTGCGGGAAAACACTAAGTTCTTAATGAACTGGTTAAGTGGATTCTCAGAAGGGAAGCTTCAT
>NW_027774567.1:0-293 GCF_054177405.1 Leptonychotes weddellii | reverse complement strand
CTTTTTTGAGGGTTTTTATCAAAAATGAATGCTGTACTTTGTCAAATGCTTCTTCTGCATCTATTGAGAGGATCCTATGGTTCTTATCCTTTCTTTTATTAATGTGGTGTATCATGTTGAATGATTTGCAAATATTGAGCCTCCCTTGGAGCCCAGAAATAAATCCCACTTGATCATGGTGAATGATTCTTTTAATGTGTTGTTGGATTAAATTTGCTACCTTCTTGTTGAGAAGTTTTGCATTCATTTTTCATCAGGGATATTGGCATGTAATTCTCCTTCTTAGTGGACTT
>NW_027774566.1:0-293 GCF_054177405.1 Leptonychotes weddellii | reverse complement strand
TTAGGGTCTTAGTAATTGGGTGGCTTTCCCTTTTCTGGTCAGTAAGTTCTGCTACTATATAACTTGTTACCTCAGCCTTTTCATTGTATGTAATTTTTTTTTTTTTTTAACAAAAGGTTTATCATGTTTGTTTTGAGATTCCAGTAGTATCTTTAACTTGTCAGACGACTTACATACAGTTGCATGCTTTCTTTTTTTTAATTTTTTTTTAAAGATTTTATTTATTTATTTGAGACAGAGAGAATGAGAGAGACAGAGAGCACATGAGAGGGGGGAGGGTCAGAGGGAGAAGC
>NW_027774565.1:0-293 GCF_054177405.1 Leptonychotes weddellii | reverse complement strand
TTTGAAGAAGAAACACTTGAGGTACTATCTGAGAGATGAGTAGGAGTTATCTTATGAATCTTGGAGTGATGCGAAGGAACCATTTAAAAAACAATGAACGGGCGCCTGGGTGGCTCAGTTGGTTAAGCGACTGCCTTCGGCTCAGGTCATGATCCTGGAGTCCCGGGATCGAGTCCCGCATCGGGCTCCCTGCTCGGCAGGGAGTCTGCTTCTCCCTCTGACCCTCCTCCCTCTCATGCTCTCTGTATCTCATTCTCTCTGTCTCAAATAAATAAATAAAATCTTTAAAAAAA
>NW_027774564.1:0-3708 GCF_054177405.1 Leptonychotes weddellii | reverse complement strand
TTGCACAATAGGTGTCTGTGGCTGGATAAAAATAATGAAGCAAGCTTAGAACAACAGCATATTCTTGGCAGCACAGATAACGATTTAGTGTGGAAACCATGCGTATCAATTATTCTGAGATAAAAAGTGACTCAGAAGAGTTGGGATCTGTTTTAGAAGTTTTAGAAGTTCCTTGAATGATTTGTTTCATAAATAGAGATATATCCAAGAATAATATATAATAAAATAATTGTCAAAATAATGCTAAAAGAGTTATTTCAATAAGTATAAAATAAGGATTCCTCTAAGTGTTAAGAAAGTATCCAGTCCCAGCTTAATTGGAAAATTGTTTTCTACATAACTTTTACCTAAATTAATGGTGCATCTTAAAATAGATGGTGTCTTAGATTTGATGAAATTAACTTGGAGAAGCACTGGTCTACAAGTTAAATAAGTTTATTACAGGGCTTTTCAGAGATTTGGATCTGCTAATGCTCATCAAATAAAGGGTGAACGTAGGTAGATTTTTCTTAAATTTATTTGACCATGGAAGGATGTCTCCTAGGGCATCTATACAGACAACTAAGCAAGGAAATACATTTTGGAAAGAACCGAGCTAGTTAGTACAATTTGATAGAAATGAAAAACAATCAAATTTTTTGTATAACTTGCAAATATTCTCTGAGATAACTCCGAGAGGAAAGTCTAAAATAGTTTGTGACTAGAACATAAGTGAGACATGTATTCTTTTTTTCATCATGATTATTTGAAGAACAATGTTCATTTGAATGGGTAAGTTCTATGATTCCAGTCCAAGTTAGTGACACTCCTTCCTTCCCCTTTCTGCCCCCTCCCCCACCCCGAGTTGAGCACCCATCATTTTACAGGAGCAAATGTTTGTTGTGGGCCTTTTCCTACTAGGCTGCAGCTCCTCTAAGAGGGGAATTGTCATCTTTCATCCTAAACACCAAGTGCATGATGAGATGCACCAAGCTGAATAAGCATGAGTCTGTATCAATGCTTTCTTGAAGGAAGAAGGAAGAGGGAAATCCATGATATCATGATATAGACAATGTGTTTTAATTATTTGTCCTGTAACAATCACTGTAACATTAACTTGTTTGTGATATAATGATCTCTTCCTGTTTCTGAAAGATGGAATAGGGAATTGGGCATTAAATATTTCTCTTCATTCCTAACAGGAACTTAAATGCCTTCACACTATGAATTTCTCTTAATTGTCCCCAAACCTGAGGCTTATGTGTCAGGCTTATTAAGTGGCCTCAGACAGATTGTAACAAATTGAATTTCATACTAACTGACCCATGCAGTTAGCACGCAGTATTTGGGAATCCCAGTGATCGGGGAGAGATGAGAAAGCTCCCGAAGCATCTGAGCCAGGGAAGGGCTAGAGTGGCTCAGTTCATGTTTTCTGGGGCATTTCCAGTTATACACATTATCCCCACTGAATTCTTTTAAATGTCATATAACCTACTGCCCTTGCTGGAATAAAAAGGAACACATCAGTCTTATTAAATAGACATAGCTCCCAATTAGAACTCTGATACATTGATTCATTCACTCATTCATTCATTTACTGATCTTCTGAGGTCCTCTGTCATGCTTGTTCACAGCCCTTGCAGAGAACTGACCACCCGTTCTCCAAGGTCAATACTCACCTATATATGCTCTCTGCACCTCTGTTTTGCTTACAACCTTAATATTATTTCGACTTCTTTATCATCCTCTCCTGGTTGCCTAGGTTAGAAACATGGGCACTTTAAAAAAAAATCTTCCCTCTTTTTCACACCATAATCCAGCACACTGAATGCATGAATATGCATCTATGCACCCACGTCCACAATCTGTCAGGAAATCCTGTTAAATCCTAAACTTTTCAAATATATCTTTATCTTTAGTCCCCATGCCATGCTGTGTTTGGGGTTTGCTCATCTTTTGCCTAGACTACTCCAACAACCTCCTAACTTGCCTCTGGACTCCAACCCATTCTGTATCATGCAGCCAGAGTAATCCCCCCCCCACCCCCGCAAAATGGATCTGAATTTTTCACTCCCCAGCTTAAAAATCTTTAATGGCTATTTTTTTTTTCTGTTTTTCAAAATAAAATAGAAAATTTCCAGGTTCCCTTTAGAATGTGGAAAGTGAGAAAGAGCATAGATCTCACTGTTACAATGAAAAAAAATCTGCATAATTTGCAAAATCACAACTTTTGCAATGTACCAAAAAGATGAGTTTCAGGACAACCAACTAGTAATTTGAAATCTCAGGAAAGATAAATCTCTCCAAGGAGAAATGTAATATAAGTCCTCGCCACCGATGCCATCTGCCATGCAAGCCGGAAATAATTCAGTTACAAATTTTAACAAATTGCTGAAGGCTGAGTGTGGACCACCATAAAGTATAGAGTGGCCCCAGGAGCCACTGAAACAAAGAGAATCTGTATCCACTTGCAGGCTCTTCTCCATAGATCTCCATCAGGTCCTCACAAGGAAGTCTAAGGTCCAGATGAGAGTGTAGATGAAGCAACCTTTGTGATACAGCCTTGGAAGAGGGAATCAGCAGCTGTTGAGGGAAAGGCACAGAGTCCTTCCTGGATTATTCTCCTCTCCTTCCTCTATGGAAAAACCTTCAAGCATTGAGGCAAGGAAATCAACGCCTGTTACCCTGAGGACACAGGTCAAGACCCATTGCAGTTAAGAGAAGGCGAGAGAAGAACACAAAACCAAACAAAACCAAAATAAAACTCCTTTGGAAGAGGCAGGAGTATACCTGAGGCTAGACCATTAAAGACCCCCTACCTCTCGGGGAGGGGTAGATTCTCTACCTATTCCTCCCCAAGTGATAGATAAGGATACAAAGAGACCCCTGAGACCCAGGATCAGAACACCTGCCTAAGAATGAGGCTGAACCACAGTGAGCCACACTTACAACCCATACCCTCCCCTCCAAACACACACATACTGGGCTAGTATTAGAGAAGGTCAAGAGCCCCAGAAGAGGTGTCTTGAGGTGTAGAAGGAAAGGAAAGACATAAAGCTAAAGGTGAAGCAATCACTGAGAAAAATCCTCTGATAAACCAGCCCCCATCCTAAACACAAAGTATTACTAGAGGAATGTGAAGCTGATACTGGATATAACCAGAGCAAGATTAAAATCCAAATCCAGCTCACATTTTGGCTAGATTGACTCAATATTCCACACTAAAGCCTAGCAAACAGTTTACCTATTTCCAGGCATAAAACTATTTGTCTCCTGGGCGCCTGAGTGGCTCAGTTGGTTAAGCGACTGCCTTCGGCTCAGGTCATGAGCCTGGAGTCCCTGGATCGAGTCCCGCATCAGGCTCCCTGCTCGGCAGGGAGTCTGCTTCTCCCTCTGACCCTCCCGACCCTCCCCCCCCCCATGCTCTCTCTCTGTCTCTCTCTCTCAAATAAATAAAATCTTTAAAAAAAAAAAAAACTATTTGTCTCCCTTGCTACTGTACTACATAAAATGTTCTGTTTCCAACCACAAATTGCAACACACAAAGAAACAAAAGAAGAAATAAACATCTTTTTTAAAGAAACGAATGAATCCACAGATGTATATAGAATTAGATATATACACAGATGTTGAAAATGTTGGAGGAAAATCTGTAACCTTTGGTTTGTTAATGAGTTTTTAGATGAGATGGCAAATGTGCAAGTCATAAATAAAAAACGAAAAAGGATA
>NW_027774563.1:0-293 GCF_054177405.1 Leptonychotes weddellii | reverse complement strand
TCCTATTACACATTCCTTTAACACCTCCTGACTTGCACTCTGCCCAGTTGTGATTTGCTGTTGGTGGAATTCTTTAAGCTCTGTCTCCTCTAGCAGAGCACAAGCTCCACAAAGGCAAGAATCATGTCAGTTACAGGTCCACCATTGTTTGGTGAGCAGGAAGAGGGCTAACATTTTGCACAATTCTTTTTTTTTTTTTTTAAAGATTTTATTTATTTATTTGAGAGAGAGAGAATGAGAGAGAGAGAACACCTGAGAGGGGATAGGGTCAGAGGACGAAGCAGACTCCCTGC
>NW_027774562.1:0-293 GCF_054177405.1 Leptonychotes weddellii | reverse complement strand
GAAGCCTGCTTCTCCCTCTCCCACTCCCCCTGCTTGTGTTCCCTCTCTCGCTGTGTCTCTCTCTGTCAAATAAATAAATAAAATCTTTAAAAAATTTTTAAAAAAAGATAAAGGGATAAGCAGGGTTAATTGATGAGTCAAGGTCTTAGGGGAGGAAAGAGAGACTCGATTCACCAGCACCTCATAGGAAGAGGGACACCTCTTCCGCTGAGCCTGGAGGAAAGGAGATCAGGACAGGCATACTCAAGGCAGCCAGGGACTGTGCCGTGGTAAGTGGGAGCTCATGGCTGAAA
>NW_027774561.1:0-293 GCF_054177405.1 Leptonychotes weddellii | reverse complement strand
TTCAACTAGTCCTTTGAGCGGTTCTTCTGGGAGTGGCAGAAGCAGAAAACTCTAGGTCATCTGGCACTCCTGTTTTCAGACTTCCTGTGATTATATATGGCCTGTGTACCTGTCTTGCTCATAATATAAACCTGGACTTTTTATTTTTATTTATTTATTTATTTTAAAGGTTTTATTTATTTATTTGAGAGAGAGAATGCGAGAGAGAGAGCATGAGAGGGGGGAGGGTCAGAGGGAGAAGCAGACTCCCTGCCGAGCAGGGACCCTGATGTGGGACTCGATCCCGGGACTCC
>NW_027774560.1:0-293 GCF_054177405.1 Leptonychotes weddellii | reverse complement strand
TCCTGCTAGCCTCAGTGTCCTCATCTGTAACCTGGGAATCACAAGCACTTCATGCATGGGCGTGTTGGAAGATACCGTGTTCATTGCAGAGTGCGCCTTAGGACAGAGCCTGGCACCCGAGGGACCCTCGGTAACGTGAACTCTCAGGGTCCCTATTATGAGGAGTTTGTTCACAGGTTGCTTGCTGTGTGTGTTTTCTGTCTCTCGTGTAGAAAAGGAACCAGCTGGGGGCGCCTGGGTGGCTCAGTCGTTAAGCGTCTGCCTTCGGCTCAGGTCATGATCCCAGGGTCCTG
>NW_027774559.1:0-293 GCF_054177405.1 Leptonychotes weddellii | reverse complement strand
GATCCCAGGGCCTGCATCTGGCTCTCTGCTCAGTGGGGAGCCTGCTTCTCCCTCTCCCTCTGCCTCCCGCTCTGCCTACTTTGCTCTCTCTCTCTCTGTCAAATATATAAATAAAATCTTTTTATTCTTTTTTAAATTTTATTATGTTAGTCACCATACAGTACATCATTAGTTTTTGATGTAGTGTTCCAGAAAATCTTAAAAAATAAATAAATAAGACAGACTGTAACAAGACACAAAGAAAGACACTATGTAGTAATAAAGTTGGAAAATCTAACAAGAGTATATAAAAA
>NW_027774558.1:0-293 GCF_054177405.1 Leptonychotes weddellii | reverse complement strand
ATTACTTCTGAATTGGATGAAAGAGCTTTGGCTATATTGCTTAAAACTTTATCACAATTGTCTTGTCAGGTATTTATCACCACTTTAGAGACAGAAATTATGGATAAAATTAAGCATTACTGGACAAAACCAAGTGTGTTTCACGTGAAACAAGGGGTTGTTGAGTCAATAACCTCTAATAGCGATTAAATCTTATATGCCGTGGTAATTAGGCCACTATCTAACCTGCTTTTATCACCAATAAATGCTATAATAACCGATAAGTTTTTTTGTGAAATAATTGGCATAGAACC
>NW_027774557.1:0-293 GCF_054177405.1 Leptonychotes weddellii | reverse complement strand
GGCCAGTAGTTTTATTTAGTTCATACAATGATTTTTGAAGTAATTGTGTGAGTGGAAACATCGACATCAGGTAGTTTCTTGTTAAAAAAAAAAAAAAAAGCAAGCCAGGTTTTGCCTTCTTTTGAAGAGCTGGGCCATCTGGTGTCTCCAAGCGGCAGTTGGGTGGTTGGAACCAGGGAAGGTGGGTGGCCTCCCTTTCGGGACAGGTCCAAGCTCTCTAGTGTGCACCCCCTGCCTGGCCCCCCGCCCCGTGAGCCTGTGAATCGGCCTCCCCTGCTCGAGTCCAGTTCCCA
>NW_027774556.1:0-293 GCF_054177405.1 Leptonychotes weddellii | reverse complement strand
AGTCTTCCACGTATCACGTCGGGTCACATTCCAGTGACCTGCGACACGGGCAAGTGTCTCTTAGCTCTAATTCCAGACTTAGGGGGAGAGAATCTGAAAGGCCCACTGATGGCCAGATCTAGCCTGAACCAAATAAACCGGACACAGGGGAGGGTCACGTCTATTTACCCATGTGCTAGGCAATGCTATCTGCAAATATTTCTCCTCATCTGTAGCTTATCTTCTTATTCTCTTGATGCTATGGATTTTTAATAGTGAAATTGGAGAATTCAAAGCCAAGAAGTTACCCTTTG
>NW_027774555.1:0-293 GCF_054177405.1 Leptonychotes weddellii | reverse complement strand
AGCTAGGCTAGGCGTCTTGCACCAAACAGCCTCCTTGTGAATGCAGAAAAGGAGTTCTCGAAGGAAATTAAAAGTGCTACTCAGTGAACACACGGATGATACGAAAGCAAAACAGCCTACTGTGGCTACGGAGGAAGTTTGAGTGGTCTGGACAGAAGATCCAACCAGCCACGACATTCCCTTAAGCCAAAGCCTAACCTGGAGCAAGGCCTTAACTGTCTTCGATTCTATGAAGGCTGAGAGAGGCGAGGAAGCTGTGGAAGCAAAGTGTGTGAAGCCAGCAGAGGGTGGTT
>NW_027774554.1:0-293 GCF_054177405.1 Leptonychotes weddellii | reverse complement strand
GGCTGGACGGATGTGTGCCCAAGTCCCGCATCCGTCTACAGGGTCTCCTCGATTCGGGGCTGACGTCTGCGTGGCGCCTCCGCCCCCGCTTCCCGCCCCTGCAGCCTGACTCCTCTCTGCACCTGTCTGGCTCTTCGGGCTCCTGTGGGGGTCCCGCATGCGCACACGGCTCCTGCTCCCCCTGTCCCTCCTCCCCCAGGTTCCAGGCCAGAGGCCGCAGGGACGGGCACATTTTACTGGGGACTCCGCAGCGGCACAGACGCAGGCGATGTGGGCGATTTTCTGGATGCCCC
>NW_027774553.1:0-3708 GCF_054177405.1 Leptonychotes weddellii | reverse complement strand
TCAGATCTGTACCTCTGAAACAAATAATGCAATATATGTTAAGAAAAAAAAAAAGAAGAAGAAGGTAGCGGGAGGGGAAGAATGAAACGGGGGAAATCGGAGGGGTAGACGAACCATGAGAGACGATGGACTCTGAAAAACAAACAGGGTTCTAGAGGGGAGGGGGGTGGGAGGATGGGTTAGCCTGGTTGTGGGTATTGAGGAGGGCACATTCTGCATGGAGCACTGGGTGTTATGCACAAACAATGAATCGTGGAACACTTCATCTAAAACTAATGATGTAATGTATGGGGATTAACAGAATAAAAAAAATAAATAAAAATAAAACAGAAAAAATAAATAAATAAATAAATAAATAAAATAAAATGTAAGTAAATCCTATCCCTCTTCCACAAAACCCCCAGTGGTTTCTTACATATGGGAGGTGGATTTAAATGTCCGCAATTTCTTAGTCTTCCCTTTATTCATGCCCTTTGCCGTGTGGGGTTGCAGTTGCTTCCATTAAAAGCAGTGTCTACGTCTCTACCCTATATAACAAGGACATGGGACTTGCTTTTACCAAGGAGATGTGAGCAGAGTTCTTGAAATGTGCATGTGGAGTTGTGCGTGTCCTCAGTGTTAAAGGAGAACGAAATGTAGGAGAAACAGACTGGAACCCCACCCAAAGCCCAGAGCCAAACCAGGCTAGATCAGCTAACTACCAGCCAATCCACAGACACGTGAGCAAGAAAAAAAATGCTTATTGTTGAATGCCACTGAGTTTTGAGGTGGTTTGTTATACAGCACTGTTGCAGCTAATGGTAAATAATGCCTTACCTTGGGCACCTGGGTGGCTCAGTTGGTTAAGCGGCTGCCTTCGGCTCGGGTCATGATCCTGGAGTCCCTGGATCGAGTCCCGCATCGGGTTCCCTGCTCAGCGGGGAGTCTGCTTCTCCCTCTGACCCTCCTCCCTCTCCTGCTCTCTGTCTCTCATTCTCTCTCTCTCAAATAAATAAATAAAATCTTTAAAAAAAATAAATAAATAAATAAATAATGCCTTACCTTCCTCAGAATACATCCAAAATTCTAGCTATTTCCCCTCGGGCTTTATAAGGCCTCCCTCTGGGACCACTTCACTTGCCATTCCTTCTTGCTCACTCCTCTCAGCCACAGAAAACTCTTGCTGTTTTTTCAAAGCATCTTAATGTGCTTTACAAAGTATTTGATATTATTTGATGCCCTTAATCACTGGATGAGATTCTTAGGCAATAGGAAATTATGATCCCATTTTGCAGATGTAAACACTGTAGATCCAAACCTTGCAAAAGGAGATACAACTATTTAATGATAGTACTGGGGTCAGCCATCTGTCCACTAACATTGATGAAACCCCAGATCCTGTTTGTGTATGTTTTACTTTGGACAAATGACTTAACCCCTCTCTGTTCTCATTTTTTATCATCTATTCAGTTAGTTTCATCTGTAAGTTTTATCTATAAGGTTTATCAATAGGGTTTTATCTATTTTCCTAGTAGGCTATTTTTAAAGTATGTAAACAACTGTATTCTAAATGGTGGGTTTAAAAAGTTAAGGAGGGGATGTACTGTATCTCCACATACAAACTGGTGCAAACATTTAACTGAATCTAAATTATGGGATGCAAAGAAGACCAGACAATTCAAGCCAAGGAGAGAGTGTATCAGGGAAACTGCTTGCTGGAAGGTAGAGTTTGAGATGCACAGACCCCTTTGCTCCACTCCCCTCTGGATACTCCCTGCCTCACACTCTCCCAGCCACCCTGGTACTTGGTTTTATGACATGCTAATTTTCAAACTTCTAGGCTTTTGCGGATCATGTTTCCTTTGACAGAAGGTCCTTGCCCTTGAGTCCTCTTGAAGGAATGTTAGCTTGTTGGCAGAGCCTCTCCCAAGCTTTCTGAGTTTGATTCCTCCTCTGGGTTACAACTGCCCTTTGGGCCAACAACCTCTGTGTAGCCCGGATCACCATGATACCAACATAACTAACAATGATTTAGTACTGACTGGCTACCAGGGACTCTTCCAAGCACTTTGTGTACTTAATAAAGTCTAGGAGGCAGATTTTGTTCTTATTCCCATTTTACAGGTGACAAAAATGAGAACAGAGAGGTTAATTCATCCCCTCAAAATAATACGTACAAAACCAGGACCTGAACCCAGACAGTTCGGCTCCAGAGTCTGTCCTCTTAACCACGATTTCATACTGCCTGTCATGATTCACCACGACTGATCATGGAGCTATCTATTCATCCTATCAGTTTTGGCATCTCTTAAAGCTGGGAGCCAATTCAGGTTCACCTACATAAGACCCTTCAGTGGGAATCACATATTGCTCTTAAAGACTTCATTACTCAACATGGCAAGCAGTGTGAGCTTCATGTTCACATTGGTTCCCCGAGCTCTCAAGTCCCATGAGGGTCATGCAGAGGGGCCCAGGCGAATGCTGTGCAGGCAGTGGGTTTGCATCTGATTTGAGAAACCCTGACCTTAGGAAGACTAAATCTTCTAAAATGAGCAGTTAGTCTACTTGAACACTCACCCAGAGGGAGACAATAACTTTATTATATGAGGTGCTAAATAAAACTTCCTAATATGGCTCATAGGCTTTGCAGGCTCTGTCCCCCACCCCTGTCACAGTCTAATCTCTCACTACACTTCCCCTTCAGCTCCTGCCACTTTGGCTTTCTCTCAGCCCCCACTTCTCCTCACCATGCCCCTTCTTGCCACAGGGCCTTTGCGCATGCTGTTCCCTCTACCTGGAGTTCTCGCTTTCCCTTCATCTATTTAGTTTCTATTAATTTTGAAGGTTGCTTCTCATGTAGCTCTTCCTCAGGGAAAGACTTACTAAGTCAAATGTCTTCTTTAGGTGCTCTCATACCCCCCATGGACCTCTCTTTCATGGCTTTTATTACATTTACAATTTTATATTTGTGTGTATTCACTTGATTAATATAACTCCCTATGAACCAGTAAACACCATGAGGGCAAGGACCATGTTCTGCCACCAGAGTCCCAGTGCCTTGCCCTGTGCCCCAAGAGGTAGCTATAAAATAAATGGATCACGATGTCCCCAAAGATTTTTAGACTGTCTGGCACATAATGGTATCCCAATGAGAGGTTGCTAAATTAATAACATATGGTGAGGGGCGCCTGGGTGGCTCAGTCGGTTAAGCATCTGCCTTCAGCTCAGGTCATGATCTCAGGGTCCTGGGATCGAGCCCTGCATTGGGCTCCCTGCTCAATGGGGAGCCTGTTTCTCCCTTTCCCTCTGCCCCTCCCCCTCGCTCATGCTTTCTCTCACTCTCTCAAATAAATAAATAAAATTTTAAAAAATAACATATGGTGGAGGGAATGATAGTTTCATTTAAAACCATTGTGTTACCAAGTAATAATGCTGTTTGTCTACATACCTCCCACGATGTGGAGATCTATGGGACAGCACAAATGGATGGGTTACAGGATTTGCACTAATGATAACAGAGAAGCATGAAGTGAGACAGACACAGTGATTATGGCAACCCATGTATGTTCAGAGGTATTTTCCAGAAGAGGGCTGGCATTTTCAATGGCAAAATTTGGGAAAGCTAAAACATCTTGGAGGAAGCACAAAACTTTATTTTTTATAAGGATTTCCGCAATGTATTTGCCAAGCACAAAGGAAAAGCACACAAAATACTTAGAGCTCCTTTTT
>NW_027774552.1:0-293 GCF_054177405.1 Leptonychotes weddellii | reverse complement strand
AAATGGTCTATATCATTTTAACTAGAGAAGACTGTGGGGGTGACAATATTCAGAAGTTTATATGAAATATTTAAGGTCAATATATTGAAAGTCGTGGGGAAATCATTCAACTTAACTATTGTCATTATGAATGTAACTCAAACAATTTATTACTATTAAGATGTTTATCATTAATTATATCAATAATTATTTCAATAACCTATAAATGTATATATTTTAATATTGCAGAAATAAACTGAGTCTAAATTTGCAATAAAATGAATTGAAAATAAAAATTACTGAATTTATAGATG
>NW_027774551.1:0-293 GCF_054177405.1 Leptonychotes weddellii | reverse complement strand
TCTTTAAAAAAAAAAAAAAAACTTCCCTGGTGTATCAACAAAGCTAAGACTGCATGTGAGAAACAGGAGTTCTGTGGTAATGAGGTAATCGTCTTTAGCATTCTCTGGTTTAACAAACTTTTGTAGGCGACATCTATTTTCCAAAGTAATACAAGTTCATATTTTTAAAAGTGTATGATGTATGAAACACTAAGTTACACGGCTGCTTTTGTCAAATGGCATACCTTCTCCACAAAAACAGTTGAAATCGTTGTTACTTCCTACTGACCTTACTGCTTTTTAATTAAATTTCT
>NW_027774550.1:0-293 GCF_054177405.1 Leptonychotes weddellii | reverse complement strand
TAAGCCCAGCCTGAAAGTTAGAAAATAAAATTAAGTGGGCCCCCATCCTATAGGTGCTTTGTAGCTACAGGAAAATAAGGGACACTTTTGAATCACAGAGTTATTGCTCCACAAATATCGAACCACTGCAGTTGGAAAATGTACATTTTAACAGTTCTATAAAAGAGCATTAAAGAAATTCAAAAATATTTCAGGTTCACTGTCTACCATTTTAAAGATTAGTGTCTTGGGAGTGGGGAGGAAATCATATCCTTACATGAAATTAACTTGTATAGAACTGAAAAGAGAAGTTC
>NW_027774549.1:0-293 GCF_054177405.1 Leptonychotes weddellii | reverse complement strand
ATTTCAAATTAATTGAGATTATTCAAATTAATGGTGCTTTCTGTCTACAGACTGGATCCTTACTGATAGAAAATATGGGTCCTGAGATTCTGCATTTTTTTTTTTAAGAGAGAAAGCGTGTGCAGGAGTAGGGGGAGGGGCAGAGGGAGAGAGAATCTTCAGCAGGCTCCACACCCAGAGCAGAGCCCAACATGGGGCTCGATCCCACAACCCTGAGATCAAGACCTGAGCTGAAATCAAGAGTCAGACGCGGGCGCCTGGGTGGCTCAGTCGTTGAGCGTCTGCCTTCGGCT
>NW_027774548.1:0-293 GCF_054177405.1 Leptonychotes weddellii | reverse complement strand
CCCTTTTCCTCCTCTCATCCTGTTTCTCCTATGACACAAATGTTAGATCTTTTGTTATCATCCCTCTGGTCCTTAATGCTCCATTTATCTATCTATCTATCTATCTATCTATCTATCTATCTATCTATCTATCTATCTATCATCTATCTATCTTTATTTATTTATTTATTTATTTATTTATTTATTTATTTATTTATTTTCAGTCTGCTTTCTCTCTGTGTTTCACACTGGGTAATTTCTGCTGTTCTATCTTCCAGCTCACTGATTTTCTCCCACCTTCCCCTCATGCCGCT
>NW_027774547.1:0-293 GCF_054177405.1 Leptonychotes weddellii | reverse complement strand
TCAGACCCACTCCCCTCCCGACTGTGCTGGAAAATCCCCGAAAAAGGCTTGCTGTTTGGGGGCCCATCAGTCTTCTCTCCGAGGGGAGGGGGTCGGGGTGGGGGAGCCCTCATCATTCAGTTTAGGCTGCGGCCGACTGAGACACTGGGCAACAGTTCCCCTTATCTCCGTGTATAAGTGGTGATGAGGACAGCTGGTTTTATCTGCAGGCCTCTCCTTCCTTTGTCCTGGGGCTGAGGCTGAGTTTGCATTCAGAGCGTGATCTTTGCCCCAGATTCTGGAAATGCAGTTCC
>NW_027774546.1:0-293 GCF_054177405.1 Leptonychotes weddellii | reverse complement strand
GGGTTCTTGTGCTGACACATCTATAAGAGACAGACACACAGTCACCACCCACTTCACACACCAGCTCCCGCCAGATACACACACACACTCACACGTATACGCATAAATATCATTCCCTCCCTCTTCTGAAGATTACCTTGCCAACAGTGTTCTCTGTGCAGGCAAATGTGCTGAGAAGACCTGCCTTCCCCTCCATAATGCACAACAACACCACCTCTGTTTGTTGTTTTTTTTTAAGTAGGCTCCACACCCAGCATGCGGCTTGAACTCGCAACCCCGAGATCAAAAGTCTC
>NW_027774545.1:0-293 GCF_054177405.1 Leptonychotes weddellii | reverse complement strand
GACACATTTCAGGAGGGGGCCCTTTCCCTATTAGATCTGATGGTTTATTATAAAATTGCTTCATGACTACAGGGCACTGTCAGGATGGGGTAAATAAATAAATATGAAAAAACAGAAATTCCTAGAATTGAGTTCGCAGACAGGTGGACATGACACCCAGCGTGCCGACCCGTGGCCTGGCAGCTCGGGGTCTGCTTGGGCGCCCCTGCCGGTCCGCGTGAGGCGTGGGAACCCCACCGTTCGGCTCCCCAAACCCCCACGCCTGTCGGATTGAGAGCCAAAGCTGTGGCGAG
>NW_027774544.1:0-293 GCF_054177405.1 Leptonychotes weddellii | reverse complement strand
CGGACCACACAGATGACACCGAGGCCAGGTCAAGGGAATTAAATAACGAGTGATTTTATTTCATTAGAGACAAAACCAGCAGCATCACAGCCTGAGCCCTCACCCCCCCATCCCCCTGGCCCCCCCCCTGCCCTGCTTCTGCCTAATGTCGGTAATGGGGACTTCGAGACCGGGACCTCGAGCGCCTGCAGAGAGAGAGGGGGGCCCCCGTGAGGACGTGCGCGCACGCGCGCACCAACACACTTGTGACCTCGGGGGCATCGGTGATGGGGGCGCAAGCTGCGGACGGAGGG
>NW_027774543.1:0-293 GCF_054177405.1 Leptonychotes weddellii | reverse complement strand
GTTACTTTGGGAGAGAACATGTTATGGACTGTAAGGACATTGACAAGCTTCCAGGGCCTGTTAAGTCATAAAGTATACTATGATTGGCCTTGATTGACAATGGTACTAAATCCTAGAAACAATAATTATAGACAATTACCATATCAGTTTTAGTGCTTAGCAATTGAGTATTTTAGCAATCTTTTTTTTTTTTTTTTTTTTACGAGAGAGAGAATGAGAGACAGAGAGCACGGGAAGGTGGAGGGTCAGAGGGAGAAGCAGACTCCCTGCTGAGCAGGAAGCCCGATGCGGGA
>NW_027774542.1:0-3709 GCF_054177405.1 Leptonychotes weddellii | reverse complement strand
GATCTCCCTGCCTTTCTGCTCTGTTTACCTTGTGGCCTTACTGGGCAATGCCACACTTTTGCTGGTCATCAAGATGGAGCAGAGCCTGCAGAAGGAGCCCATGTTCTACTTTCTGGCCCTCCTTTCAACTATCGATTTGGCCCTTTCCACAACCTCTGTTCCCCGCATGTGGGTATCTTCTGGTTTAATGCTCATGAAATTAACTTTGGGGCTTGTGTGGCCCAGATGTTTTGATCCATGCCTTCACTGGCATGGAGGCCGAGGTCCTGGTGGCCATGGCCTTTGACCGCTATGTGGCCATCTGTGCTCCACTCCACTATACGACCATCTTGACATCCTGGCTGCTGGTGGGCATCAGCGTGTGTATTATGTTCGTCCAGTTCTGTTTACACTTCCCGTGGTCTATCGCATCTACCGCTTACCCTTTTGTCAGGCTCACATAATAGCTCATTCTTACTGTGAGCACATGGGCATTGCAAAACTTTCCTGTGGAAGCATCCATATCAATGCCATCTATGGGCTCTTTGTGGTTTCCTTTTTTGTCCTGAACCTGGTCCTTATTGGCATCTCCTACGTCTACATTCTGCGAGCTGTCTTCCGCCTCCCATCACAGGATGCTCGGCTAAAAGCGCTCAGCACATGTGGCTCTCATGTTGGGGTCATCTGTGTTTTCTATATCCCCTCAGTGTTCTCCTTCCTCACTCACAGATTTGGACACAACATACCACGTTACATTCACATTCTTGTTGCCAACCTCTATTTGGTTATCCCACCTTCACTCAACCCCATAATTTATGGTATAAGGACCAAACAGATTTGGGAGCAAGTGCTCCGAGTCTTTGCTAAAAAGTAGGCACTCTTGCCTTTGTTTACCAAGCATTTTGACCTAGCAAGGAAAATGTGGGCTCTTTTCAGAGAATTTTCTCTGTCTAAATTTAGTGTTGCCAAATTATATTCCAGAGCATTTGATTTTGGCCCATTATTGATTCTATGATTCTTCAAAATATTTCAAGTTCAAGGACTAATTCTTTGGAAGCAAGAACTGTTTGCATTATTTCACTCTGTGTGAGAGTGAACAGCCCAAGCAATGACCATTCCCATCATTACATTTGCAATACGTTTTTTCTCCCTCCGATTTTTAAGTCCTACTTTTCCCTCCATTCAACAAAAGTAAGACAAGGAAACATACAACAAATGCCTTTGTTTTTACAACATGGAATTAAAAAAAACTATTATTACTGTGGCTTATTTACCTTGATGTTATTCTTAATCAAATACATAAGACATTTAATTTGAAATGACCTATGAGTTTTACCCTACCCAGTTCCAGTTTTGTCTTATCCTCAGAGATAGGAATGACCACTATATGCTTTTCATTTCTCTTAGAGTCTAAATTGATCTTTTTCCATTCAATAATTTCTATGGGGTTTGGGATTATAATTTTTTTATTTCATGTAAATGGTAATGCACTGTATCATTTCACAGACTTACTATTAAATTTAGAGATCTGTCTATGTTGATACATATGGGATATAGTATCCTTTTAAATGTACTAGAATCTTTTGTTTGCATTTTATCTTTTCATAATTTGAATATATAATATTTAAGTTATTTTTAATTCAGAATTAATGTTGTGACATCTTTATGAATCATTTTTGTGCATATCTGAAAAATTTCTAAAGGTTCTACCCTTAGAAAAAGTAGGATCGTCAGATAGTTGATTACTGATTGAATAGGTCATGTTCTTCTTTATTTTTATGGTATTTACTGATTTCCTTGCCTCCTCTCCAAATTTCTGCCTAGCTTCTTAAAAGTCACATAGCATAAGTTTTTGATTACACTTGACATATTAACACTTCCCTATAAGCTCTTTATATTTAATACCTTATTTTCATATGGCAGATTAAATTTTTAAATGAAATCAATACTGATCATATTACCTATAACACATGATTTTATCACTTTCAGACTTAGGGCTTCTGCATAGCTTTTTTTTTTTTTTTAAAAGATTTTATTTATTTATTCATGAGAGACAGAGAGAGAGGCAGAGGGAGAAGCAGGCTCCCAAGGAGCAGAGAGCCTGATGCAGGACTCGATCCCAGGACCCTGGGATCATGACCTGAGCCAAAGGCAGACGCTTAACCATCTGAGCCACCCAGGCGCCCCTGCATAGCTTTATTATATATCAACATCCCAACATCTATGTTGTTATTGGGGTGTGTGTGTGTTAAGTTTTACTTTTAATTCCAATCTAACTGCAATTGATTTTGAGGTGAGATATAAGGAAATGAAATACCTTTCTGCTTCTATTTTTAACCTGTTTAATAACATAAATGACTTAATAACTCATCACTTCAGAACTGATTTTCATTTATTCTTTCTTCATATTAAATTTCAATTTGTAGAAGAGTCTGCTTTTCACTTATATAGTTGGTTTGTCTGTTCTTGAACCAATATCACAAGGTTTTTCATCACTACAAAATTATGATATATTTTAATAACTTTTAAAGTTGATTATCCTCCTATACTTTTCTCACTCTCCCTTTGTTCTTTAAACTAATTTGTATAAAAATAAAATAACATGCTGCCATTTTGTTGTACTTAAAAATACCCTGATGGAATTTTGAGTTCATTTACTATTTGGTTCATTTACTATCAATTAATTAAATGAGGTGTCTTTAATTCCTTAATGTATTAACTGAGAATTAATTATGCTCCTCACTTGGACAAGCACAGATGATAAAATGTGCCTTGGTGTAACTTACTATGACTTCTTTGTTAGCACTTTGTTTCCCAGAATTCTCTTCCTTGTAAGTTTCCAATTTAGAGTTTGTCACATCAGAAATGCATAAGCTGTGGGAGCAAATGTGAAACAACAACCACTATTTTCTGTTCAATGTTGTTTACAGGCAGTGACAGAGAAACACAGGGATACTAGAGGATTTTCATTTCTCTCCATATCCTACAGCTCCCCACACAGCTCTCAATGGCTACTGACCTGCTTATCAACAGGGATCACAAATGCACCACCAGATATTTTACTGCAAACACAGAGGCAGTAGCCAGGAATAGCTAACCAACTTCCTTAAATTTCTATACTCACTTCCTTTATGATTCCATACCAGAAGCTGAGAGTACTTAGTCTTCTGCAAATACCAACTCATTCATGTGGGGCTAATCTGGTTAGTAAATTTGTTTTTGGATCTTTTTTCCCCCCTAGCTCCTCCCACAATTGTATCTAATTCCTATAATAAATTCTTTATTCCTTAATACTCATAGTAGTTCTGACCCTAACTGACATAAGTATAGATAGCAGAAGTGCTTCCTCCATAACAAATTCTTAAGAATGGAATTTGGAATTAGTTCCTTACCTAATTAGCCTTAGGGAAATTAGGGCCTCTGCTGCTATTGGCAAAGGGGACATTGGTGGTATGTAGAATGTGGTGACAAAACATATATTATTACCTTCTATAATCAAGTGCTTAAAGAAGGCAAGGCTTTGAGTGTCCAAGCATTTCTGCCAAATATTTTAGTAAGAATAAGAAAAGTATAAATTTGTTCTTTCTGAGTGGCTGCACCAGCTTGCATTCCCACCAACAGTGTAGGAGGGTTCCCCTTTCTCCGCATCCCCGCCAACATCTGTCGTTTCCTGACTTGTTAATTTTGGCCATTCTGACTGGTGTGAGGTGGTATCTCATTGAGGTTTTGA
>NW_027774541.1:0-293 GCF_054177405.1 Leptonychotes weddellii | reverse complement strand
TGCAAATCTCAAGAAAATAAATTAGTTCTGTTACAGATCAAGGGCCTTAATTCAGTAAGCAAGGAGTGTGTTAATTTGCTAACACTTAAGTTAACTTTAAGACTGAATGGAGTGCTGTTATAATTGTACCAAATAAAACATTCAAATGACAATATTTGTTCTAAAACTCTAGCCTTTTAAAAGAATCTTATCTAGGGGCGCCTGGGTGGCTCAGTTGGTTAAGCGACTGCCTTCGGCTCAGGTCATGATCCTGGAGTCCCGGGATCGAGTCCCACATCGGACTCCCTGCTCAG
>NW_027774540.1:0-293 GCF_054177405.1 Leptonychotes weddellii | reverse complement strand
AGTTATTGGTTTTATGCATCCCTAAATTTAAGGGCTATTTTCCTATTTTTTTTATTCTAATCCTTTTTAAACCCTTATACTGCACTACAATTACAGCTATGTAGCCAATGTTCATTTAGATTTGCACATACACCTCTAATGGGTTATTGCGTTCCCCACTATCAACATTTCCACTAGAATGGTACATTATTTTTTTTTTATACTCCATTGCCCTGAATTTTATTTATTTATTTTTTTATTTTTTTATTCTTATGTTAATTCCCATACATTACATCATTAGTTTTAGATGAAGT
>NW_027774539.1:0-293 GCF_054177405.1 Leptonychotes weddellii | reverse complement strand
TAATCACATCTAAGACCAAATCAAATTTTTGAACAGTTTTAGAAATAACAGTCTTACCTAGCTTTTCATCATTACAAACATTCAGTGAGCACTAAGTATATTACTGAATCTGTCATTAATTACTGTAAATGTTACAGAAGTATTTAGAGTATGATATAAAATAGTAGTATCTTACATTTGTATAATTTTTTTTACTCTTCATGAAGCCCTTGGACATTAAACAGTTCAGTGTCTCACCCTGGCCAGACTTATCAAAAAGAGAAGAGAAATGACCCAAATCAACAAAATCATGA
>NW_027774538.1:0-293 GCF_054177405.1 Leptonychotes weddellii | reverse complement strand
AAAAAAAAAAAAAAAAAATGCTCTAAATTTCATGAATTGTATAGCTAATGATTGACAGAATTTTTAGTTGATTTTCTCTTTCGTTGATAAATAACTAAATTAAAATTTTACCCATGTTTTCGAGATTCCTGCTTCCAGAATTTATTTTCTACCTCAGTGTCCAGAATTAAAGAAAATGATTAATCAAAGTTATAAATAAATTTTATCATAATGTATGGAAAAAAATACATAATAATCTCTTTGCATGAAACAATGCCTAAAAAGTAATTTAGAATTATATTTAAATAAATCTT
>NW_027774537.1:0-293 GCF_054177405.1 Leptonychotes weddellii | reverse complement strand
TTCAACTAGTCCTTTGAGCGGTTCTTCTGGGAGTGGCAGAAGCAGAAAACTCTAGGTCATCTGGCACTCCTGTTTTCAGACTTCCTGTGATTACATATGGCCTGTGTACCTGTCTTGCTCATAATATAAACCTGGACTTTTTATTTTTATTTATTTATTTATTTTAAAGGTTTTATTTATTTATTTGAGAGAGAGAATGCGAGAGAGAGAGCATGAGAGGGGGGAGGGTCAGAGGGAGAAGCAGACTCCCTGCCGAGCAGGGACCCTGATGTGGGACTCGATCCCGGGACTCC
>NW_027774536.1:0-293 GCF_054177405.1 Leptonychotes weddellii | reverse complement strand
AGGGTTCTAGAGGGGAGGGGGGTGGGAGGATGGGTTAGCCTGGTGGTGGGTATTGTGGAAGGCACATTCTGCATGGAGCACTGGGTGTTATGCCCAAACAATGAATCATGGAACACTACATCTAAAACTAATGATGTAATGTAGGGGATTAACATAAGAATAAAAAAATAATAATTATCATCAGGATTAAAATATCATTTCTATTAACTAAGTGTACACTATAAGCCAGGAACTATGCTGTCTCTTTACATCTTTAACCATAATGGCGTATTGACTCTTTTAAAGAAATTTAA
>NW_027774535.1:0-293 GCF_054177405.1 Leptonychotes weddellii | reverse complement strand
GCGGTAATGCCACGGGCCAGGGCTGGCGTGGCTTTGGAGCTCGGAATGTAGAGCGCACCGCCTTTGTCTGTCCCCTCGGAGGCAGGAGAGCTCAGGGGAGGACTTCAGACAAGGACTCTCCCTGGGGTCCTGGGCACTTGCTGGCTGTGTGTCCTTGGGGAGCACTGCATGCGATAGGAACTGGCGGACCTGGTACTTAATTTCAGATGGTGAATTCTGTTGGTGGCTAGAAAATCCCCAGGCTCTCCGCACAGGCTGGGGGAGGCCGCGTAGCACCTCCAGGGGATGTCACC
>NW_027774534.1:0-293 GCF_054177405.1 Leptonychotes weddellii | reverse complement strand
AAACTAAAAGGCAGCCTATGGAATGGGAGAAGATATTTGCAAAGACATCTCTGATAAAGGATTAGTATCCAAAGTCGGTAAAGAACTATCAGACTCAATATTCAAAAAACAAATAATCCAGTTAAGAAATGGGCAGAAGACATGAATAGACAGACACTTTTCCAAAGAAGACATCCAGATGGCTAACAGACACATGAAAAGATGCTCAACATCACTCATCATCAGGGAAATGCAAATCAAAACCATGATGAGATACCACCTCACACCTGAATGGCTATAATTAACAACACAAG
>NW_027774533.1:0-293 GCF_054177405.1 Leptonychotes weddellii | reverse complement strand
TCAGACCCACTCCCCTCCCGACTGTGCTGGAAAATCCCCGAAAAAGGCTTGCTGTTTGGGGGCCCATCAGTCTTCTCTCCGAGGGGAGGGAGTTGGGGTGGGGGAGCCCTCATCATTCAGTTTAGGCTGCGGCCGACTGAGACACTGGGCAACAGTTCCCCTTATCTCCGTGTATAAGTGGTGATGAGGACAGCTGGTTTTATCTGCAGGCCTCTCCTTCCTTTGTCCTGGGGCTGAGGCTGAGTTTGCATTCAGAGCGTGATCTTTGCCCCAGATTCTGGAAATGCAGTTCC
>NW_027774532.1:0-293 GCF_054177405.1 Leptonychotes weddellii | reverse complement strand
ATGGACTCTGAAAAACAAACTGAGGGTTCTAGAGGGGAGGGGGGTGGGAGGATGGGTTGGCCTGGTGGTGGGTATTGAGGAGGGCACGTTCTGCATGGAGCACTGGGTGTTGTGCACGAACAATGAATCATGGAACACTTTATCTAGAACTAATGATGTAATGTATGGGAATTAACATAAGAATAAAAAAATAAATAAAAATAAGTCCAGCAAAAAAAAAAAAAAAGAAATGGTTTTTGACCTTTAAATATTTCCATAAATTCTATTGTAATCTGTTTCTTCTCAGTTTGTCT
>NW_027774531.1:0-3709 GCF_054177405.1 Leptonychotes weddellii | reverse complement strand
AAATAAAATAAAAAATTATAATTTGATACAGAACTCAATGTAGGTAAAGGAAATACTTGAGACAAGTACATTTTAAAAGTGGGGACGTGAAAAGGACCTAAAAAGATATTGGGTTTCCACATGTCTTTAGGTGTAGTAAAATGTCAATTTGTATACTTTGGTAAGTGGCATTTGTGTATTGTAATACCTAGAAAAACCACCAAGATAATTATTCAAAGTGATAGACGAAAACTACTGTGAACAAATCAAGATTAAACCTGGAACAATGCTCCAGTAACACACAGGAAGACAAGAAAAACAGAAAGTGAGGAATGAGAAAGAGGAGAAACAAACAGAAAATAAATAATAAAATGGCAGACTTAAGTCCTAACTCATGACTAGTTATCTTAAATGTAGATGATCTAAATACATTAATTAAAAGAAAGGTGTTGGCAGTGTTTAAAAAACATGGCCCATCTTTATGCTGTCTGTAAGAAATTCAGTATAAAATGGAATGGCACCAGTAATTTGGAAGTAAAAGGAGGATGTGCAACGATGAAACAAAGTAAACCAAATCACGGCAGGTGTGGCTTTTTTTAATATCAGTTAAAGAAGACTTCAGAGAGAAGTACCAGAGGTATCTTACATAATGATAAAAGGATCAGTACACTAAAAGCCAGAACTGTCCTAAATGTGTGTGCTCCAAATATCGGAGCCTTAAAATATGTGAAGCAAAAACTGAGAGAGCTGAACTGAGAAAAGAGCAGAAAGGAGAAACAGACATATCCACAATTATGGTTGAGGATCATGTCATATTCAGCAAGATTAAAATGAAGCAACCAACATGATCTACTCCGCATACATAGACACTCCACTAAAAAGAAATGCAAAATTCACACATTTTTTAAACGCCTATGGAACATATATCAAGATAGACTGCATTCTAGGCCATAACACACATAGCAACAGATTTAAAAGAATTTAAACCTTACAGGATATATTCTCTGACCATAGGGAATAAAACTACAAATCAATAACATAAAGACAAGCAGAAGATTTTCAAACACTTGGGAATGATATTACATGCTTCTAAATAATCCTTGGGTTCAAGAGGAAGCCTTGAAGGAAGGAAATTTGTAAAAATACATAGGACTGAATGAAAATGAAAATACAACATGGCAAAGTATGTCTGATACAACATAATACTAGACATTCTAGACAGCAAAATAAAGCAAGGAAAATAAAGAGAATACAGAATAGAAAGGAAGAAATAAAACTGTCCCTGTTTGCAGGTGACATATGTTTTACAGACTTTCCTAGAACCAAAAAGTGAGTTGGCCAACATCAAAAGGAACAAGATGAACACACAGCAAGCAATCGTAATTCTACATAATAAACATGTGGAAAGTAAAATTTAAAGCACAGTGTAATTTACAATTATTCCACAGAAAATTAAATATTCAGGTAATAATCTAACAAAACATGCACAGAATCTGTACCTGAAATTACAAAAGGCTAATTTTAAAAAGTCAAACAAGTACTGAATAAGTGGAAAGATACACTGTGTTCATGATTAGAAGAGTCAGCATAGGAAAGATGTCAAATCTCTCCTAAGTGACCTTAGGCTTAATCCAGTTGCTTTCAAAATCCCCGCAAGGTTTTTGGTTTTAATTTTGGCTTTGGTTTTTTGTTGTTGTTGTTGTTATTAGAGACAAGTTTATCCTAATGTTTATATGGAAGGGCACAAGAGAGAATGTCAAACCATTTTGAAAAGAGAAAAAAGTGGAGGAATCAGGCTATCTGATGGGCAGGCTCACTATATAGCTACAGTAATCAAGTCGGTGTGGTATTGCTATAGGGATAGATTTATAGATCAACAGACAAAAAAATAGAACTCAGATACAGACCCACACAAATATGCTCAACTGAATTTTAGCAAAGGTACAAAAGCAAGTCAATGAAGGAAAAATAGCCATTCCAAAAAATGGTGCTGGAGCCCTTCGAAATGCATAGTTTAAAAAATAAAACTTCACATAAATCTTGCACTTTATATGAAAATTAACTCAAAATGAATCACAGACTTAAATGTAAAACTATAAAACTTTTTTATAAAGTAGAAAATATCTTATAAAGTAGATTTTTAAATAAGTATCAAGATCTTGTGATAAGAATGAGCTTGGGATAATTTAGAAACAGCCTAGTGTGCCTAGGTCACAATAAGCAGGGGGAGGGGCCGAGGGGGCAAAGTGATAGATCTGTTTTAAAACAAAGACAGGAGTCTGATTATACATTTTCCTGGAGACCAGAGGAAGATTTTATTTGATTCCAAGTGAACTGAAAAAGTCATTGATGTATTTTCCCAGAAAGTGGCAAAATCTCTGAGTTGATGTCGATGTGGTACATTTAAGGAGAGTAAACATTTCCTATTCAATAGGCTCAGTCATGGCACTAAGAGTGCAGGGTGACCCAAGCTGAAGATGTTGAGTGAAATAGGAAAGTAAATGTCTCACTGGGGACATAGACAGAATCATGCATAACAAGGGAAGGGACCTCTCTGATGTGTTAGCACTACATAATGAGAATTTTTGCAACCCAAGGATACAGACCTCCTTCTCCCTTCCCCCTGATTATTGATTGGGATGGAATTTTTCATCATTCCAGACAAAGAGTTTCCTATAATAATAAAGTTTCTTTAAAAAAATAAAGATATGGATCTTTCCTTTATATTTGAGTTTGTGGGTAGAGATTCAGGCTCATAAGAACATTCCTAGTCATATTGAGTCTAGCTACTCTATGCTATTAAACATTAAAAATATTGGATTTTTTTACTATAAACCCAAGAAAAGAAAGACACCCAACAGGGCCACAGTGAAAGCTAATTTCAGTGAACTTGCTCTGAAATCACCAAAGGATATAATCTAATCCCTGATAACATAACATTTCATATTAACTACTATGTGGGGACCAATGGACAAAGCCCAGGGTCCATGAAAGGTTGGAAGGACCATGAAAAATCTGTTAAACAAAAAAGCTAGAGCATTGGAGGAATACGTGATTGATTATTTAATTGTTGAACTAGGAAACAAAATATTTGTACAAATACAAAAATAATTTTGTATTTGAAATTTGCCTTTGTTGGTGGAAGATAAATATATTTTCTGATATTCTGCAAGATTTCAAACTGAATTGAAATTGTTTAAAGTTTAAAAAGACCCCATATAATAAATATTTTAAAGTAATTTTAATAAGAGAAAAAAGAAAAGGATACATGTGTTCAGTAGAGATATATTTTCAGCCCAGGCCTCAGAGCATCTACACAGCTCAAGTTTCAGCAGACATAATAAGCTTACAATCAGAAATCACAGAACATGAGCAAATACAACAATAAATGAAGGCTCTCTGAAAAAAAACAAAACAATAAATTCAGACTCTAGAAGATGGTGTAGGCTCGATTTTTGGATACGTGACATTGTGATTTGCATTTGGATTGGTGGAGCATAAAAACACTGAGTATGGGAGCAAATCAGATCCAAGATGTCCTTAGAGGGTGCCTGGGTGGCTTTGTTGTTAAGCGTCTGCCTTCGGCTCAGGTCATGATCCCGGGGTCCTGGGATTGAGCCCCACATTGGGCTCCCTGCTCAGCGGGAAGCCTGCTTTTCCCTCTCCCACTCCCCCTACTCGTGTTAGCTCTCTCACTGTCTCTCTCTGTCAAATAAATAAATAAAAATAT
>NW_027774530.1:0-293 GCF_054177405.1 Leptonychotes weddellii | reverse complement strand
TGTAGCAGTCACATAAGTCCACTGTGTCCCACCATCTCATGTGTGCAAACCTGGCCTGTGAGGCTCTCTCTGCTCGGCCCTCCTCTCCTCCCCCACCTGTGAACTCATCCGGCAAGACCCAGTTCAAACGACACTGTCTCTAGGAAGCCCTCCCAATCCTCAGCCCCAAGTACTAAATTATTACACATAATTATTAATGCATGCTAATGGAATCATGAGGACTTTAGTTTATCTGGGTCTGCTCTCCCACTAGTCTAAGAAATCCCTAGAAGCATGGGTAGTGCCCGGTTCCC
>NW_027774529.1:0-293 GCF_054177405.1 Leptonychotes weddellii | reverse complement strand
GTTACTTTGGGAGAGAACATGTTATGGACTGTAAGGACATTGACAAGCTTCCAGGGCCTGTTAAGTCATAAAGTATACTATGATTGGCCTTGACTGACAATGGTACTAAATCCTAGAAACAATAATTATAGACAATTACCATATCAGTTTTAGTGCTTAGCAATTGAGTATTTTAGCAATCTTTTTTTTTTTTTTTTTTTTACGAGAGAGAGAATGAGAGACAGAGAGCACGGGAAGGTGGAGGGTCAGAGGGAGAAGCAGACTCCCTGCTGAGCAGGAAGCCCGATGCGGGA
>NW_027774528.1:0-293 GCF_054177405.1 Leptonychotes weddellii | reverse complement strand
CAAGAGTGGGGTTGCTTTATAGCATTTACTTTCTGATGCATATACACACTTAGTTCTATCTAGGCTGGCTGTACTCCCCACGTAGAGGATTCTTTTTCCCTGGCTCTTTCTCGGTCCTCATGTCTCATCTTGATTATCAATCACAGTTATGTCCTCTGGTCACCCTGTCTAAGGGAGGTACCACTCCATGCCTATTATTTTTTTAATACCAGTCTCTTTGTTTCTTTCCTAGGAATTGGTAATGTTTAATTATTTATGTATTTATTTAATCAGACTGTCTCCCTCTACACACT
>NW_027774527.1:0-293 GCF_054177405.1 Leptonychotes weddellii | reverse complement strand
GCAGAACAAGTCAGCCAAGGCCGGAGGCCTCTGGAGCAGAGGGTGGGAGGAAGGGGACGGCGAGTGGCTGAAAACCAGGGGCCGGGCCTCCCAGGGGGTCCCTGTGCTGGGGGTTTAATGCTCTGAGGTCACCGTCATGAAAGTCTTCATTTTATCTGTGAATGTTCGTTCTGCACGTGGAGTCCAACGGGGCGGGGGCGTTGCTTGGAGAATCGCCTCCCTGGGACGGGTTCTGGGCCAGTGGCTCCCACCCCTGGCCCCCAACCCCCTGCTGCCCTGAGAGTGCAGGTCCT
>NW_027774526.1:0-293 GCF_054177405.1 Leptonychotes weddellii | reverse complement strand
TTTTTTTTTTTTTTGCATGATTGTTCTAATTTGTCCACTTTAAGTAGTTTCTAAAACTATAAATTTAAACTTTTGATATGGTACTTTATTTATGTAGCTTTATTTAAAGCTTTAAATATCCAGATGCATTAATTGCATCTGTAATTTTTTATTTATTTTAAATTTTATTATGTTAATCAACATACATTACATCATTAGTTTTTGATGTAGTGTTCCATGATTCATTGTTTGTGTATAACACCCAGTGCTCCATGCAGAACGTGCCCTCTTTAATACCCATCAACAGGCTAACC
>NW_027774525.1:0-293 GCF_054177405.1 Leptonychotes weddellii | reverse complement strand
TTGACCAAATATCTGGGCACCCCATGTCCTGGTCAAGACACATAAAATTAACCATTACACCTTCCTAAAGAAATTCAAGCTATTGGTGAGACCCACTTCTTTGGATGTGTGGGTCTTTCTTGAGCCTGCCAAAATTACACTATATAGATATTAGTAAGAAAGGTCCTTCTTACCCTAATGGTTGGATAGCCCATTCCCTAAGACATTTTGCTGATTGAGACTTAACAGATTATTATTCTCATTTTCCCTATTTTACTGTGTTTGAACTTTTAAAGAATAGCCAGTTGCTCTGT
>NW_027774524.1:0-293 GCF_054177405.1 Leptonychotes weddellii | reverse complement strand
TTTTATTTATCCTTATGATACAGTAAAAATAATTGTATTTAAATGCATGTGAGATTGAGTGAGGGCAAGATTTCTGGCTTGATTGTGGTTGTCAGGCGCTAAATAAGTAGTAGTGGATTAATTAATGGATCCTACAAAAATAATCAGTTTACTCAATCAATTCCCTAAACATATAAAGCCAAATTAACTAGAGAATTCTGTTAAAATGGACTAATATGTAACTGCTGTGTAGTCAGTGATGGGCAATGGGCTGGCTACTGGCCACCTGCCTCCAATCTAGATGCAGAATCTGT
>NW_027774523.1:0-293 GCF_054177405.1 Leptonychotes weddellii | reverse complement strand
CTGGAAAGGGGACCCTGAGACCCAGATGAGCCCATGGCCCCGGCCGATGCCCTGACTGTAGCATGGCCAGCCCATGAGCACTGGCCTGTTCCCAGGAAGCAGACTGCAGACCCACAGCTACCGTGAGGTTGTAAAGCGGGGTTGACTAAAGCCGTTAGATCTCTGCGGTGTGGGTCTGCAGCACCCTCGTGCAGGTCGCAGCCCCTCTGCCCACGGGAGCCCCTCAGCCAGGGCCTCCCTTCCCAGCACAGACCGTGGCCTGCACCCAGGGCTCCAGGCTGGCCGGAAGCAAG
>NW_027774522.1:0-293 GCF_054177405.1 Leptonychotes weddellii | reverse complement strand
GGGGAGCCTGCTTCTCCCTCTCCCTCTGCCTGCCACTCCCCCGGCTTGTGCTCTCTCTCCCTGTCTCTCTCTGACAAATAAATAAAATCTTAAAAAAAAAAAAAAAAGCCATTCGTCCTTAGATCAACTTTATGTGTGGATATGTGGACATCATCATCATCAAAACAAATGTTTAAGATACAAAAGTTCTAGGCCCTGTCCTAAAGGCTTTACAAAAAACCACTAACTTAATCCTCATAACAACCCTTGAAGAAAAGTAACATTAACATCTCTGTTTCACAGATAAGTAAAAT
>NW_027774521.1:0-293 GCF_054177405.1 Leptonychotes weddellii | reverse complement strand
GAGGGTTCTAGAGGGGAGGGGGGTGGGAGGATGGGTTGGCCTGGTGGTGGGTATTGAGGAGGGCACGTTCTGCATGGAGCACTGGGTGTTGTGCACGAACAATGAATCATGGAACACTTCATCTAGAACTAATGATGTAATGTATGGGGATTAACATAAGAATAAAAAAAAAATTAAAAAAAAAAAGATAAAGCATTTTGCAGGAACATTTTTGCAAAAGCATCAGAATAAAACAGTAACTATCTGCAAATGGTAAAAGGCTTAAAAATTGGCAATGGTTAAAGATCAGATGA
>NW_027774520.1:0-3710 GCF_054177405.1 Leptonychotes weddellii | reverse complement strand
GCCTGGGTGGCTCAGTTGGTTAAGCGACTGCCTTCGGCTCAGGTCATGATCCTGGAGTCCCGGGATCGAGTCCCGCATCGGGCTCCCTGCTCGGCAGGGAGTCTGCTTCTCCCTCTGACCCTCCCCCCTCTCATGTGCTCTCTCTCTCTCATTCTCTCTGTCTCAAATAAATAAATAAAATCTTTAAAAAAAAAAAAAATTCTGAAACTGGTGTGCATACAGACTGGAGTTCAACACATAAGTAAATGAATGGTGGATAGGTGGATCCATGTTTCTGACTGTTAGAGAAATTACAGAGAAGCAAAGGGAGGAAACTAGAATGAACCATGTGGTACCAGATTCAAGTCAGAGACAACAATATGAATTCATATTTAGCTTAGTAAAGGTAGAGATGAAACAACTACAGATACATGAGTTAGTACATATACAGATACTTCCTAGCTCTAACCTCTGAGAGAGTCTAGAAGTAGTGATGCCCAGTAGCAATGAGCACACCTAGAGCCCATATCTTACATTCTAATACCATTCTTAAGTAAAGGTCCTTGGAGAAATGGCTGATTCTGGGACTGAGGCAGGGAATATACAAGATAGTTGTGGAGCACCTCCACAATGTCAGAAAGCAAAGAAATCACAAAAATGGGGGCACACCAAAGGGACACAAGAGCCAGCCCAAAAAACCTCCCAACGGCCAAAGCTGAAATAATTTGAGCAACAAAATAAATATAGTAGTACTGGATTATAACTTGAAGGGTAAAATATTCATGAGTCCATACTAACACAAATTAATGACTGAATAAATAGATACACGGGGAGAGAAGGAATAAATCTCCCTTAAAGAATCCCAACTAACTTATGTAGATACTCCCTCCTCCAGGAAGTGGAAATGAACACTTTGTGCTCAATGACTTGCCCCTAAAGGGTAGAGTGTGGAAAAGAAGGAAAAGTAACTCCACGTTGGAGAAACCTGGTGAACCCTACTTTTGCCAGGAGAACAAAACTAATGGCACCAATAATAAGTAATGTCCATAGAGTGTAAAATATGACATGATGTGATGAGAAGGGCATTCTTCCAAAACCCATGAAAAAATAAATCAGGCAAACCCAAATTGAGGAACATTCTACAAAATATCTGACCAACATTCCTCAAAACTGCCAAGGTCATGAAAAACAAAGAATGTCTGAGAAACTGTAATAGACCAGAAAGACAAAGGAGACATGAGACCTAAACGTAATGTGATATCCTGCATGGGATCCCAGAACAGAAGAAGGACACTGGGGAAAACTGTGGTGTGTAGTTAACAGTAATATACTAATGTTGGATTTCAGTTGTAACAAAATACCATCATAATGTAACATGTTGCCAATAGGGGAAACTGGGTAAGGAGTACACAAAAATTCTCTGTACTAGTTATGCAATTTTTACATAAATGTAAATTATTCTAAAATAAAATATTTATTTAAAAGCATCAGAGGGGAAAGCTTGGACTCTTCAATAAATGGTACATAAAAGTTGTTTATTCATATGGGTTAAATGATAGTCTCCAAAAGAAATTCAAGATGGATAAAAAACGTATTTGTGAAAACTCAATAGTGTACAATTTTTAAAGCAAATTATATGATCTGGTGTTAGGGATGATATTTGTTAAATAACACACAAACAGAACAAACCATAATGGGAATAACTGATAAAGTTGACTATATTACTATTAAATCTTGATGGTAAAAGACACTGTAAGCAAAATAAAACATAAGCCACAGACAGGAAGAAAATATTTGTATAAATATGACAGATAAATGTATGATTGATAAGATTAAAACAAATAATCTAATTGAACAAAAGCAATAAATTTGAATAAGAGATGTGCAGGATAAGCCTAAGTGAAAATAAACTTATGAAAAAATGCTTAGCCTCACCTGTAACCAGGCAACTGCAAATTAATACAGACATAAAATATCATGTCATACACCACAGATTTTCAAAAGTGAAAGTATGAAATCATCAAATATTCACAAGGTTGATAAACAATGGATACTATTACACAGCTATTAAGAATGTAAATTTGCAAAACCACATTAGAGAGCAATTGGCAATATCTAATAAAATTAAATAGGCCTACATCAATGAGCCAGCAATTCCATCTCAGGGTATGGATCCAAAGAACTACATCCATATGTTCACAAGACACATATAAAAATGTAAATTGCAGTGCTGTCAATTCTGGCAAAATACTGGAAACAATCCAAACGTCAGTAGGGAGACAGGTAACATAAATATAAATATATTATACACTTACGTATTAAAATTGCAGATTATATATTTACATATTAAAAATATACTGAGTATATTAAAGATATGAAACATCTAAACAGATATTGAATATATTAAGATTAAAATATATTGAATATATTAAAAATATTCCTATTTTTTAAAGATGCATATTACATATGGTATAACTTTATATATGCAGTATATATGTGAACTTGACAGACTCTGAATTCATGTCAGTAAATGCCTCTGGATAGAAGAGAAAAAAATAAAACTAAAGATAAGTTGGAATGTGTGTTCAACTGTGTAAGATTTTATTTCAAAAGCATAATTTGAGGAGGAGGGGGAAAGATGGCAGAGGAGTAGGGGACCCTATTTCAACCGGTCCCCAGAATTGAGCTGGATACCTACCAGACCACTCTCAGCACCCACGAAACCAGCCTGAGATGGAAGATCTGGATCTCTACAAACAGAATATCGCAGGCGGTTGGTTTCGAGGTACGAAGCGGGGAACCGTGATTCCGCAGGCAGATATCAGAGGATAAACGGCAGCGGGAGGGTGCCTGGCCGTGGGGATCCTACACTGCCGGTGAGTGACAGCCTCACGCGCTGGGGACGGGCACAGACTCGCAGACCGGTAGCATCGGGGAAAGGACTCTAGGGCAGCCCCCAGGGCGGAAACCCAGAGCAGCGGGGTCGCACCTGCGAACTGCAGCCCCCGGGGAGGAAACCCGGAGTGGCAGGGTCGCACGCACGCGAACTGGGAGCAGCTGGCGGTGTTAGAAGCACAAACGGCAGAGACGTGCCCCAACCTGGAGGCACGACTAGGGGCGCTGCGGAGGGGCGCACAACCCAGGCCGCTGCAGTTTATAGCAGCATGGACAGAAACGGAGACGGTGTGGCCTGGAGAGCTCACTGAAGAACAGACTGCGGTCTCTGCTCTGAGGCAGAGGGTTGGAAACGGTCTCTTCTGCTCTGACTCGCAGAAGAGACGTGGAAAGCTGCCAGGGAAAGCCACCAGAGAACAAAAGCCCCAAAAACTGATTCCCACTGAGCCCATCCCCCGCCACAGGGGGGCAGGGCAACTCCGCCCAAACAGGTTGCCTGAGTAACAGCGCGGCAGGCCTCTCCCCCAGAAGACAGGCTGGGAAAACAAGAGGCCATCAACCCTAAGGTCCTGAGAAAACAGGTGCTCTCGCTTGGGTTCTGGTCAATAATTTGGACTCTATACATTCCCTCAAACACCCATCAACAGAATGACTAGGAGGAGGAACCCCCAAAATAGAAAAGACTCAGAGATTATGACTTATGTTGCAGATTTACAAATGGATGCAGATATAACCAAGATGTCAGAGATGGAATTCAGGCTAGCAATTGTGAAGACAATGGCTAGAACGGAGAAATCAATTAATGGCAACATAGAGTCTCTGAGGGCAGAAATGAA
>NW_027774519.1:0-293 GCF_054177405.1 Leptonychotes weddellii | reverse complement strand
TAAGAGTTGGGATTTCTGGACACTTAGAAAGCAGAAGTTTGGCTATGGAAGCAAGTCAGGAAAAGCAACCCTCCATCCTACTACAAACATGCCTGTTTCTCTGTGTGCAGTGTGGTATCAAATGAGAATAAGCCCAAGAGCTGTTTTTCAAGTTTTGCATCAGAGCCAAAATTATGTTTGATGGGAAGGAAGGAAGGGTAAAAGGAAGGGTGGAAGGAAGGATAAAAAAGAAAGGGTGGAAGGAAAGGTGAAAAAGAAAGGGTGGAAGGAAGGGTGAAAAAGAAAGGGTGGAA
>NW_027774518.1:0-293 GCF_054177405.1 Leptonychotes weddellii | reverse complement strand
TCCTATTACACATTCCTTTAACACCTCCTGACTTGCACTCTGCCCAGTTGTGATTTGCTGTTGGTGGAATTCTTTAAGCTCTGTCTCCTCTAGTAGAGCACAAGCTCCACAAAGGCAAGAATCATGTCAGTTACAGGTCCACCATTGTTTGGTGAGCAGGAAGAGGGCTAACATTTTGCACAATTCTTTTTTTTTTTTTTTAAAGATTTTATTTATTTATTTGAGAGAGAGAGAATGAGAGAGAGAGAACACCTGAGAGGGGATAGGGTCAGAGGACGAAGCAGACTCCCTGC
>NW_027774517.1:0-293 GCF_054177405.1 Leptonychotes weddellii | reverse complement strand
TCTGTAAAAACTTCTATACACCTAAGAGATACAAACTTTTAAAAAACATAACCACAATACCATCATTGCACCTAAAAGAAATAATTCCTGGGGCGCCTAGAAGACCTACTGATTTCGTTAGAGATGACAAAATAGTGGTACTCTACTCCTAGAGATTCTTCTGCATTGATTGGCTAGAATTCTTCCATGAAAAAAGGAAATTTTGCTCGCCAACTATTTGATTACCTTGTAATACAATTTATACAGGAAAGGCAACATAGATGCATGATTTTTCCCCCTTTATTTACCAGTTT
>NW_027774516.1:0-293 GCF_054177405.1 Leptonychotes weddellii | reverse complement strand
CAGAGTGCACTCAGAATGTGTCTCCCTCCCCCGCCCCGAAAAAGTAATTAGTAATGAATTTAAACCTAATGGGAGAATGAGTGGCTCAGTCATGTGAGATGAATTAACATCGCTGATTTCAGCACTCCCCTCCCCCCATAAGTCTAGAACAGGTTCCGACTCTACATGGTGAAGTAATGTACTCTGTGAACACCTAAAACTGATTTTTCCCTTGTCATTCGGGTTCATATAATTGAAATGGAAAATGTGCTGGGGACTTACGGTTAGGAACAAGAGGCAATTTTCATTTGTAA
>NW_027774515.1:0-293 GCF_054177405.1 Leptonychotes weddellii | reverse complement strand
TTCACAGCCGCGGTGGCCTGTGGCTGAGCTGCTGGGTGTGACTCCCGGGGAAGCAGCTGGAAGGCGCCCGTCATGCTGGTTGGGTCGTGCACCATCTCTGGAGAGGCTCCTGCAAAACTCATGCCGGATGCTAAGTTGGCGCTTATTTTTTTGTGAAACTGAAAATCCTCTTCAGATGGCTTTTAGTAGCTAAAGCAGGCCCTAATGTAAATGTTTCATAAAAGCTAAGTGGTGTAAAGGGAACTTTCAAAAGTCGGGGACACCTGTATTATGATTCTGATGCTTGTGCTTGC
>NW_027774514.1:0-293 GCF_054177405.1 Leptonychotes weddellii | reverse complement strand
TCCTGCTAGCCTCAGTGTCCTCATCTGTAACCTGGGAATCACAAGCACTTCATGCATGGGCGTGTTGGAAGATACCGTGTTCATTGCAGAGTGTGCCTTAGGACAGAGCCTGGCACCCGAGGGACCCTCGGTAACGTGAACTCTCAGGGTCCCTATTATGAGGAGTTTGTTCACAGGTTGCTTGCTGTGTGTGTTTTCTGTCTCTCGTGTAGAAAAGGAACCAGCTGGGGGCGCCTGGGTGGCTCAGTCGTTAAGCGTCTGCCTTCGGCTCAGGTCATGATCCCAGGGTCCTG
>NW_027774513.1:0-293 GCF_054177405.1 Leptonychotes weddellii | reverse complement strand
TTAAATGTGTATAATATATTATATTGAATTATTACATGCATCATTTTATTATATATAATCTAGTAAATATAGATATTAGGTATGATAAAAATACTATAGATTATATATATTGTATCAAATGTTACATGTTGCATATACATATCATATATTATAAGTTATACATTTAAGTCCTATAAGTTATATAGAGAGGTGATGAGGGAACGGAAGGCAAGCTGAGGACAAAGCAGAAGCTGACACCCCAAGCCCCCCCCATGGGATCTGTGTGACATTCCTCAGGCACTCCTGGCTGCCCT
>NW_027774512.1:0-293 GCF_054177405.1 Leptonychotes weddellii | reverse complement strand
ATAGAGGAGGACATAAGTATATGTTTGTGTCTTCCCCAAATTTGCATGTTGAAATCCTAACCCCTCACTGCGGTGTGATGGTGTTTGGAGGTGAGGCCTTTGGGAGGTATTCGGTCATGAGGGTGGAGCCCTCCTGCTGGGATTAGTGCCTGAGCTGGAGACCCCGGAGAGCTCCCTGTCTCATTGCTCCCCACCACATTAGGACACGGAGGGCTGGGGCGGGCTGCAAACCTCGGGGAGGACTCCCACCAGAGCGGACCCAGCGGGCGATTGGGACTCCCAGCCCCCTGGAA
>NW_027774511.1:0-293 GCF_054177405.1 Leptonychotes weddellii | reverse complement strand
GCGGAGCAGGGAGCCCGATGCGGGGCTCGATCCCAGGACCCCGGGATCATGACCTGAGCTGAAGGCAGACGCTTAACGATTGAGCCACCCAGGCGCCCCAAAGACCTTTTTTTTTAACTGAACACTTCCCCCTTGAGGTTTTAATAGAATAGATGTACTCTGTATATCAAGTTTATGTGCTGTGGCCCTTTGGAGAGCCACAGCCATTATAATATCTAAGATGTTTTTCACCCCGCTTCCCAGGAACCAAGGCCCTTGACCTCACAGAATGCAGACTTTGAATCTGTGGGCTC
>NW_027774510.1:0-293 GCF_054177405.1 Leptonychotes weddellii | reverse complement strand
CCAATCAGTCTGCCACTGGTGTATAAAATTAGTCCATAATGGATTCTTTAAACTTAAAGCTTTGCAGCCCTCAGTGCATTAAAATAGTCAAATTTTTGTTTGTTTGTTTTAAGGGGAGGGGTGAAATAATGCATGGTGCCTGGTAGTGAAAAGCAAAGAATGAAAATGGCATCATAGTAAGTGAAAGAGACTTTAGTGTTGTTTTAGGCTCTTATTTCCTGGACTGTGAAAGCCAGACCAACAAATCAAGACTTGATGCAGAAGAGTGTCAGGTTTTACTGGAAACTTCTATA
>NW_027774509.1:0-3710 GCF_054177405.1 Leptonychotes weddellii | reverse complement strand
GTGACATCTTCAGTTTCAAATCAGTGTCATCCTCCAGTGGGACATTTACTACCAGGAGTTTCATTTGGTCAGACTGCAATTTTCCTAATGACTTGCCTCACTGTTAAGAATAATTATCTGGGGGCGCCTGGGTGGCTCAGTTGGTTAAGCGACTGCCTTCGGCTCAGGTCATGATCCTGGAGTCCCTGGATCGAGTCCCTCATCGGGCTCCCTGCTCAGCAGGGAGTCTGCTTCTCCCTCTGACCCTCCTCCCTCTCATGCTCTCTGTCTCTCATTCTCTCTGTCTCAAATAAATAAATAAAATCTTTAAAAAAAAAAAAAAAATTATCTGGTTAGCATGTTACTATCTTTAGAGGAAAAATACAATATAAATGCCAAACTTCTGGTGTCGTTATTTTCTCAACGCCTATATTCTAACTCTTTGAATTGCCATTCTTAGACTCTTTTGATTTGCAGGAGCCTGCAGTCTTGCCATTGGTATTTAATCTGTCTACAGAGCTGGGGGGAGGGCATATTTTGCCATAAGGCGGATCTGAATGCTCTAAGCTTCAGAATTCCTTGAGTTTCATGATCTCATGAGGGGCAGACTGGAATTACATGCAGTTAAAGTGCTCTCTTGTGACATCTAATTTTCCTTCAGGATGGGTAGCACAGGCCCAGCATGATATCAGTGGGATTCTGGGGTCCAGGCCTTTATCTTGCCAATGGGTACACAAAGTGACAAAGCACAAGGTAATTCAAATCCCACCCAAGGAGATGGATCAAAACCAGTAAAGCATCACAAAAAAGATAATACCATATGATTCCACTTATATGAAATACCTAGAGGTGTCAAATTCATAAAGACAGAAAGTAGATAGGTGATTGCCAGGGGCTAGGGGGAAAAGGGGAATGGGGAGTTATTGTTTAATGGGTACCAAGTTTCAGTTCTGCAAGATTTAAAGAGTTCTATAGAACTCTTTAAGTTGTGTTGGTTGCACAACAATGTTAAAAGACTTATTATCACTGTTGAGCAGTACACTTAAAAATGGTTAAGATGGTAACTTCATGTCATATTTTTTTGCCGCAATTTAAAAACAAAACAGAACAGGAAAGTTAAGTATGTGATAGATCAAAAATGTTTTAGTGAGGACAAAATGGAAAGCAAAGCTTTCAACAGTCAGGTTTAGGGCAGAGGATGGCTCAGAGAAAGGCTGCAGTGAAGGAACAGAGCCCATGACTGTTTTTGAAATCAAGGTTTTATACTCAAAATATCCTTTTGTTGGAAGCTAACTGTGCAATACTGTCTGGCTGTCCCAGTTTGGAGGCACCAGTCACAGTGTTCATATAACACCTCCCAGACCGCATTAGAGAGCAGAGGCAGAGACCTCAGAGATGCATGGTCCTGAACCTGTAGATTCAGCTTCAGAACAGAGCAAAACTTTTCAAGTTGTACTTAACATATTGTTTGTTTGGACCTCACCAAACTGGCCAGAAGCCTCAGAAAGAAAAGCATTCTTTCCTTGGTTAATGGCCTTTGGGAAGCAGAAAGAGGAGAAGGAAAGGACTAAAATGGCATGGCAAAAGAGAATCAAAGAAAAAGATTGCGTGTTATACTGTATCATAAAAAGTTTACTGCTTGTTGAGAGAGTCTTTGTAATGTTCACGATTTTGCCACTCAAAAATAATCTGGTCACTCCAAATTTAGAACAGGCAAGCTTTTCAAGCTGCAACCCATTATAACATTCTCTTCAAAGTGCCAGACTCAAATTCCCAACTGCCTAATGGCTATTGCCACATAGATATGCCCTCTAAACTTCAAGCTCAACATTTGCAAAACTGAAAAACAGACCAGACAGCCTTTTCCTCCTGAGTTCCCTTCCCAGTAATCCACCAGCTTCCTCACAGTCACCCAGGCTTGAACTGGTGGAGTCAAAGAAATTCTCCCTAACCCAAACTAATTTGGTTGCCAAAGCCCTTCAACTAGGCTTCAGTGATACTTGCCACACCCATCTCCTTTCCCAGGACTCTGCCACTGCCCTAATCCAGCTTTTAACACTAATCATTTGCTTGATGTGTTGCTCACGCTTCCTAACTGGTCCCAGCTTAACATTCTTTTTTTTTTTTTTTTTTTTAAAGATTTTATTTTTATTTTGAGAGAGAGAGGAGGCTCAGAGGGAGAAGCAGACTCCTTGCTGAGCAGGCAGCCTGATGTGGGACTCGATCCCGGGACTCCAGGATCATGACCTGAGCGGAAGGCAGTTGCTTAACCAACTGAGCCACCCAGGCGCCCCCCAGCTTAACATTCTTGTTTTTAACTCCAACTCTTCAAAAAAATTTTTTTAATTTTAATTACAGTGTAGTTGATATATGGTATTGTATTAGTTTCAGGTATACAATATAGCAATTCAACAATTCCATATATTTCTCAGTGCTCATCAAAATAAGTGTGCTCTTACTCCCGTTCACTTATTTCACCCATCCTGCCACCCACCTCCCCCCTGGTAACCCTCCATTTGTTCTCTGTAGTTAAGATTCTGTTTTTTGGTTTGTTTCTGTTGGTTTGTTTTGTTTCTTAAATTCCACATATAAGTGAAATCATATAGTATTTATCTTTCTCTCTGACTGGCTTATTTTGCTTAGCATTATACTCTCTAGATCCATCCATGTTGTTGTAAATGGCAATATTTCATTCTTTTTTATGGCTGAGTAATATTCCATAATATATAATACACACACACACACACACACACACACACACACCACATCTTCTTTATCCATTCATCTCTCAATGAATACTCTGGCCATATCTTGGCCATAGTAAATAATGCTTCAATAAACATAGGGGTGCATATATCTTTTTGAATTAATGTTTTTGTTTTCTTTGGGTAAATACCCAGTAGTGGAATTACTAGATATATGGTAATTATATTTTTAATTTTTTTATTTTTTATGCTATCAATGCTTGTATTAAGAAAAAAAGTTCAAATAAACAACTTAACATTACACCACAAGGAACTAGAAAAAGAAACTTACCTGAAATTTAGTATAGGAAGGAAATAACAAAGGAAAATCAGAAATAAATAAAATAGACACCAAAATAAACAATAACATAACATTGAAAGTAATGACTAGTTTTTCCAAAAAAATAAACAAAATTGGCAATGCTTTAACTACATTAACTAAGAAAAAAAAAAGAGAGAAGACTCAAAAACCAAAACGAGAAATGGAAAACAATACAACAGATACCGGAAATACATAGTGTGATAACACATTACTATATGTAATTATATAATAACAAGTCAGATAACTTAGAAAAAATAAGAAAGTTCCTAAAAATGCACAAGTTACCAAGATTCAATCATGGATCTTGAAACCAAGAAATAGAAAATCTTCTTAGACCAAAAACAAGAATAAAAGTTGAATTAGGAATCAAAAATCTCCCAGAACAGAAAAGCCATGGGTCCTTTTCTTAAAGACCTTACAGTGAGTTATAAAGAATATATATTATAGTCTTTATGTTATTCTTCCCTATAATCTCCCCAGCAAGATTATAAATTTCTTGATAGTAGAAATTGTATTTCATTAATGTCTTTTTTAGCTACAGAACTTTTTAAAAATTTTTTTAATTTACAAACAAAATCTGTTTATTTTTTTAATTTTTTTATTATGTTCAGTTAGCCAACACATAGTTAATCTCTTTAACCACCATTGTTTGACCTCGTAATAGT
>NW_027774508.1:0-293 GCF_054177405.1 Leptonychotes weddellii | reverse complement strand
TAGAGTTGATTGTCACTCCATCTGAGACCAACTATTAGTACAACATCCTCTGAAGCTGAGCTGCCCGAGTTGCAACAGGCAGGAAGAATTTCTAGGAGATCCTGCTGGAGATGCTCCCTGAGCTTCCGTGCCTTCTGCCTCCCTGAGACTCGGCTCAGCGGCATTTCCTTTCAATGACTGCACTGCTGGAGAAACTTTTTTGGTAAGAATTTAATTTTTCCATCATTCACTTTTCTTGCTTAACACAAAAAGCGTTTTTATTTTTCTGCTCTTTCAATGAATAAAAAAAAAAA
>NW_027774507.1:0-293 GCF_054177405.1 Leptonychotes weddellii | reverse complement strand
CCCAAGGAAGCTCTTTTTTTTGTTGTTGTTACCAGTGCCATTGTAGCCTGTAAAAAGAGAGAGTTCAAGCTACATTTGAAATCTGGAATAAAGGCTTTCTGCCCCCTTCACATCCACTTTGATTTGTTTGTTAATAAAAATAACAGTAATTAAAATTGATTTTGTTTTAAAGGCAGGGGTAGAACATTCTTTTTTTTTTTAATTTTATTTTATTATGTTATGTTAGTCACCATACGTTACATCATTAGTTTTTGACGTAGTGTTCCATGATTCATTGTTTGTGTATAACACCC
>NW_027774506.1:0-293 GCF_054177405.1 Leptonychotes weddellii | reverse complement strand
AGTCACCTATCATCTCACTATTGTAAGACAACCTCTGTGGATGCTTTAATTTATATACTTTCAAACTTTGGGGGAGGTCTATTTTTTAAATAAACTTTTTTTTTTTTTTAAAGATTTTATTTATTTATTTGAGACAGAGAGAATGAGAGACAGAGAGCGTGAGAGGGAGGAGGGTCAGAGGGAGAAGCAGACTCCCTGCCAAGCAGGGAGCCCGATGCGGGACTCGATCCAGGGACTCCAGGATCATGACCTGAGCCGAAGGCAGTCGCTTAACCAACTGAGCCACCCAGGCG
>NW_027774505.1:0-293 GCF_054177405.1 Leptonychotes weddellii | reverse complement strand
GGCAGGGAGTCTGCTTCTCCCTCTGACCCTCCCCCCTCTCATGTGCTCTCTCTCTCTCATTCTCTCTGTCTCAGATAAATAAATAAAATCTTTAAAAAAAAAAAAAAGACAGTGCCTCTTTTTTAAATATATATAAAGATTTTATTTATTTGAAAGAAAGAAAGTGTGTGTGTGTGTACGTGTTGGGGGAAGGGAGAGTGGGAGAGGGAGAGAGAGAGAATCTCAAGCAGACTCTCTGCGAGCACTGGGCTCGCTCTCACAACCCTGAGATCATGACCTGAGCCGAAACCAAG
>NW_027774504.1:0-293 GCF_054177405.1 Leptonychotes weddellii | reverse complement strand
TTTAGAGATTCTACCTCTTAGTGTCCTAATCAGGCTTTATTACAAGTTCCTGGATCTTTTTTTTTCTTTTCCAAGTTTGTATTTAAATTTCAGTTAAAATTCAGTGTAATGTTAGTTTCAGGTGTACAACATAGTGATTTAATAATTCCACATAACCCAGGGCTCATCACAAGTGCGCTCCTTAATCCCCATCACCTGTCCCCCCCCCGCCCCCTCCCTCTGGTGACCATCAGTGTGTTCTCTAGAGTTAAGAGTCTGTTTCTTGGTTTGTCTCTCTTTTTAACCCCCCCTAA
>NW_027774503.1:0-293 GCF_054177405.1 Leptonychotes weddellii | reverse complement strand
CATGCTCATTGTGGAGTCTGCTTAAGACTCTTCCTCTCCTTCTGCACCTCCCCTCTGTGTGCTCTCTTGCTCTCTCAAATAAATAAAATATTTAAAAAAATTAAAAATGAAAAATAAAAATGTTGAACTCATAGAAGCAGCAGGTAGAATGGTAATAGCCAGGAGCTAGGAGAAATTGGTGAGATGTTGGTCAAGGAATGAAAGTTTCATTTATGCATGGTAAATATGCCTGGTGATCTAACATACAGTTTGGTGACCACAGTTAATAATACTACATTGTATACTTGAAAGTT
>NW_027774502.1:0-293 GCF_054177405.1 Leptonychotes weddellii | reverse complement strand
AATTTAGTGTTGTAAAACAATAAGCATTTTATATGATAGTTTCCATGGGTCAGGGATTCAGTAGCAGCTTAGCTGAGTGATTCTAGCTCTAGATTCTTACGGGAGCAAGGTGTTGGCTGGGGCTGTAGTCATCTGAAGGCTTGACTTGGGCTAGAAGATCCATTTCCAAGATGGCACACTTACATAGCCCTGGTTATAGACAGGAAACTTCAGATCCTCTCCATGAGGACCTCTCAGTGAATTGCTTTACTGTTCTCATGACCCGGTGGCTGCCTTTTCCCAGGGTAAGCAGT
>NW_027774501.1:0-293 GCF_054177405.1 Leptonychotes weddellii | reverse complement strand
GTATGTGGGTATGGATTATGGGTGGGTGTGGATGTGTATGTGCACAAAACATGAGAAAGTGCTTTGTCCTGTTTTAAGACTACCAAGCAAAATCGGAGGCTGAACATTGGAGCCATTATATTTGAATCACATTAACGATTAGTGATTCACATAGTATATCCTTGGAATACCATCGTCTTTCTACCAACTACAAGTCCTCTAAGCAGCTGCAGCTGGGTCTGTCCATCTTTGCATGCCCCATTAACTCAATAAATAGTTTTTTGATGCCTGCCCTGAGATGAAAAAATGTCATA
>NW_027774500.1:0-293 GCF_054177405.1 Leptonychotes weddellii | reverse complement strand
CTGATAGAATCAGAATACTGTATCAGTTACTGATTGCTTACTAGAATAGCAAACATTTTTTTGATGGAGTCAAAAATCTACTTATGCAGGGGCTTGGGTGGTTCAGTTGGTTAAGCACCTGCTTTCAGCTCAGGTCATGATCCAGGGGTCCTGGGATTGAGTCCCACATCGGGCTCCCTGCTCAGCAAGGAGTCTGCTTCTCCCTCTGCCCCTCTTACCCTGCTCATGCATGCACTCTCTCTCTCAAAAATAAATAAAATCTTCCTAAAAAATCTACTTGTGTGCCCAAACAA
>NW_027774499.1:0-293 GCF_054177405.1 Leptonychotes weddellii | reverse complement strand
TTCAGTGCTCTACATATCTAAATGTCCTGATACAGTTCTGACCAAAGAGATCAGAGCATGACCATGCTGTGTTTCTGCCAGGAGAAAATCAAAGGAGATGCCAACTTATATTCAGAGTGGGGCCGTTCACTAAGGAAGGTGACTGATTCAGGCCATGATTGAATAGGCATTGCTAATTCCATTCACTGCATTCAGTTTGCCAGCCAGCACCCTGCTATTGACACATTCTTTCTTCTGCTCCTTTAATGGCATGGATTATCCTAGTTCTGTCCCACTCTTCTCACTTTGTCTGT
>NW_027774498.1:0-3711 GCF_054177405.1 Leptonychotes weddellii | reverse complement strand
GGGCCGCGTGCTTGTGCTCTCAGACACGCCTCCTCTCTGACGGAAGGGCTGTTCTTCACATCCCCACCAATGGCCATCATCATTAATTGTCACATGGACATGATATTTAAGTCTCAAACGTCAATGGATCCCACTCGGGTTGAACCGACAGACTCCTCAAAGAGTCTGAAATTAGGAAAAAAGGAAAACCAGTGGTTCTTCTTTGCACAGCACTTTACGTTCACAAACCATTTTCTCAAGCATTTGACTCATCCAGGAAACCTCCTGAGAACAGTGCAGCCTGGGGAGGTACATTTCTTCACAGCCAAGTTGGAACTCGAACACCATGTTCACCACCTGAACACTGGGCACTTCCCGCTGCAAAATCCTGCTTCTCGTGGCATAGACACTGCAATGTTTAATGTCCCTAAAATAGACTTTTCCCCTCTGTAATTTCCCAAAGACAAAACAGAAGACGATACTGTATTCAAGTTCAGAAACAAATTGAGCAACTTACTGATTTCGATTTTTTTCAAGGCTGACTTCCAAATGCTTGTGTGGGAGATGGTGTGATGTGAGGAACCCAGAGGAAATGGGATTCTTAGTATCTTTAGTGAAACAAATCTTCATACCCACCCCCCATGGGCTCCCAGGGCAGGGGGCTGAGTTAGTCAAACCACCTCTCTAGTCACGCCTTGGCTTGGTTGCTTTGCTTATGTATTCGTTTGCTGCTATTGTTACCTGCTCAATACACGGCCACTAAAAAGAGGATTCTGTTAACACTGTTACACTGTTTTCTTTCTAGAAAAATCCTGCCTGAAAAAAAAGAAGTGATACATGTCCAGGTGGATTTAGTGCCTTGAAAATCTCAATCTCATGGTGCTGGCGTGCCCTGAAGAATTGCATTTACCTCAAATGGGTGTGGTTTTGGGACGCCTGGGTGGCTCAGTCGTTAAGCGTCTGCCTTCGGCTCAGGTCATGATCCCAGGGTCCTGGGATCGAGCCCCGCATCGGGCTCCCTGCTCCGCGGGAAGCCTGCTTCTCCCTCTCCCACTCCCCCTGCTTGTGTTCCCTCTCTCACTGTCTCTCTGTCAAATAAATAAAATCTTTAAAAAAAAAAAATGGGTGTGGTTTTCACGAGGTTATCTGTGCTAGGTTTTGGTGTGAACGGGCCAAATATGAGGCATATTCATTGCATCTTTAAGGATAGTAAACTTCTAAAGCCAATGTAAATATTTTTAAATGTTTGGTAAGATTTGTAGTCCAGAAGGATTTAGGACTGAGTAGATAATACAGTCTCTTAATGGTTGATATTTTCAATGGGCAAATAGCTCCTAGATATGAAGAACATAGAATCTCTCTCTATACATATACATACACACACACACAGCAGGTAACCCAAATTCTAAAAAAACTCTGTTATTATGCAGTCAGGGAGTAGTAATTTCATTATTTACATTTTATTCCATACTCTACATTATATATATATATATTTTAAAGATTTTTATTTATTTATTTGAGAGAGAGAGAATGAGAGAGAGCACATGAGAGGGGGGAGGGTCAGAGGGAGAAGCAGACTCCCTGCCGAGCAGGGAGCCCGATGCGGGACTCGATCCCGGGACTCCAGGATCATGACCTGAGCCGAAGGCAGTCGCTTAACCAACTGAGCCACCCAGGCGCCCACTCTACATTATATTTTTTTTTTTTAAAGATTTTATTTATTTATTCGTGAGAGACAGAGAGAGAGAGAGAGAGAGAGAGGCAGAGGGAGAAGCAGGCTCCCAAGGAGCAGGGAGCCCGATGCGGGACCCGATCCCAGGACGCCGGGACAATGACCTGAGCCGAAGGCAGACGCTTTAACCATCTGAGCCACCCAGGCGCCCCACTCTACATTATATTTTTAAGAAATATTGTAACTATATAAAGGATGCATGTGTCTCGGGAAACCAAAGGTTTTCTGCTTCTCATTGACATATCCCGCTCTATTCAAAGGGAATTCAGAGATAATTTTCATCTGTTTAGTCTCTGTAGAGTATTTTAAAATATTTTAAAATTCATGGGAATAATCAACACTCAGAAGAATTACAGCTTTGGGAATGAAAAACAGATTGAGAGGTTTTAGAGCCTCTGCAAACTGCCACTCAAGCTTATTATTTATGAACTCTTTGCTCTTTAAAAATTGAGTACAAAGCAATTAACTATAATTTCACACCTTCGGGAAGACTCAGAACACAGTCTGATATCTATTGTAAATACCTAAGGGTATTCTTCCACTTAAATTTATAGTCCCATTGTGTGAAATTTTCCTCTTTTTCCAAAGAAAGTTAGAAAGTGAATCTTTTAGTCTGTTCACTGAAAATAGTAGGTAATGCATACTAATCTTTTGCTAAGAAAGTAAGTTTAATAGACCCCATTGTAAAGATAATTGCAAGGCCAATATTTAAGAACACAATACACAGAGGCGGACCATGTTAACTGAGGCAGCGTGCTCCCTGGTTTGTTCACGGAGTACGGTGACCAGAAGTTTGCGAATGCATGCCTTGATAACACCGTGTGTTCAGGTTAAGGGCATGGCACTTACTGTGGGTCAGGTCCTTAATCCCCCCACCATGGCTGTGCTACACTCCTATTACTACAAACCAGCCATGCACTTGAACTGGGGAGATCAGGGTCACACAGGTGGGCAGGCATGGGTTGGAACGCAGGTAGCCTGACCAGAACGTGAGCACTCCCTCGCTCTGCCCAAATAGGAGTACCCAGCAGGTGCCAGGAAAGACACACCACATCCTCGGCGTCACACCAAAATACCACACCTCAACATGGCTTCTATAGAAACAAAGTAACGGGATATTCCTTTTAGAGAACAATAAAAATAACAAAACAACTAACTTGGTTTTCATACTTTAGAGCTGCTCAAAGAAGGAATTAGAATTCAATGGGTATCCTTTGTGCTTTAGACCCATACATTATCCTCTCGTTCTTCCTATTCCTGCTGCCTGGTTTAGACCCCTGCCGCCTCCTCCTCAACTTCATCCTTCCAACCTCAATCTCCTGCTCCATTCAGTTTTTCAGAGTGGTTGTGCTCATGACCAGTCTACTGCTCAAGGGAACTCTAAATGGCTGCTCCTGACCATAGGATATATTACATACAGCCCAGACTTTCTGGGTCTGGCTTCCAACTGAGCTCTCAATACTCCCCTTCCTTCTCCCATCAAGAAGTAACCACCAAACCCACCATTTCTTTGTAATTCCCCTCCCCCACCCCAGCCCCCAGGACTAGTCCACAAATACCAGGATCTTGCTACGTGTAGTAGTCTGTTCTGAGCGATGGGGCAGGGGGCACCCTGATAAATGCAAATATAAACTCTGCACGGATTCCACCTTCAAGTCCCAGATACTCAGTGCTCACATGGACCATGCACCTCCCCGGCTAAAATGAAACAACCCCGAGGAATGAGTGCAACTTGGGAGATTTTATCTAATCAGCTGGGAACTGTGTTTTTTGCTTAGCTATTTTAGTTGTCAAAACACCTCAAGCAAATGAGCACACCTGGTGTGGAAATGGGGCTGAGTTTCAGGCTGGGGGAGATTAGGGTGAGGGCGTTGACCTTCAAGTAGAAAAAAGCACAGTGATTTCCTCTCCCTAGTCTGAGTTCCTTTCTGTATTTTGAAATTTGCCCCAACTACACTTATCCGTTCAAGGTAAGTTTCTGTTGGACATTTCACAAAAGC
>NW_027774497.1:0-293 GCF_054177405.1 Leptonychotes weddellii | reverse complement strand
GAATTCTAGCTGCCAATAATTGTAAAACTGAGACATACTTTTTTCCGGTCTCTTTTTCTCCTTTTCTGGTCACAATGCTAGTTTTTTTTACTCTTTTTTTTTTTTGGCTTTATTTAAATTCCAGTTAATTAACATACAGTGTTATGTTAGTTGCAGGTGTACAATATAGTGATTCAACACTTCCATACAACACTTGGTGCCCATCCCCACAGACAAGTGCACTCCTTCATCCCCATCACCTGTCTCCCCCATCCCCCGCTCTGGTAAACATCAGTTGGTTCCCTATATTTACG
>NW_027774496.1:0-293 GCF_054177405.1 Leptonychotes weddellii | reverse complement strand
TCCTGCTAGCCTCAGTGTCCTCATCTGTAACCTGGGAATCACAAGCACTTCATGCATGGGCGTGTTGGAAGATACCGTGTTCATTGCAGAGTGCGCCTTAGGACAGAGCCTGGCACCCGAGGGACCCTCGGTAACGTGAACTCTCAGGGTCCCTATTATGAGGAGTTTGTTCACAGGTTGCTTGCTGTGTGTGTTTTCTTTTTTTTTTTTTTTTAAAGATTTTATTTATTTATTTGAGAGAGAGAGAATGAGAGACAGCGAGTACATGAGAGGGGGGAGGGTCAGAGGGAGAA
>NW_027774495.1:0-293 GCF_054177405.1 Leptonychotes weddellii | reverse complement strand
CCCAGGAATTCAGCTAGGTAGGGATCAAGCCATTCTGAACACCTATGAACTCAACAGGAGATCGAAGAAAAGAATACCAGCAACTCTCTGAACAGAAAAGCAACCACTTTCTGGAAGGTAGGACGTGCGGAGAAGTGAATCCAATGTGATATTCGGGAAGATAGATGGTGGGGGAGGGGGCCTCCCTTGGCTGCTACTGACAAGTGATAGAGCCATAGAGCACAAAATCAGAACTTCTAGATGTCTGCTCCACTGAGGGATGTCACTCCAGTGGCTAAGCGGGGGGTGGAACC
>NW_027774494.1:0-293 GCF_054177405.1 Leptonychotes weddellii | reverse complement strand
ATGCTTGCTACCCAGTGGAAATCCCTGTGAGTCACATAGAGGAGCTCAGCAGTAGAAGTCATCCGTTTGTCAGGGGGCAAGGCAGACACCGACCGTCTGCAGATCCCCAATTTGCCCTATCTTTGAACACAAACATATTGGTTCAATGAATGGGATGTGCCATTGCCCATCCTTTAAGCCATAACTCTGTTCTATTTCATCTCATCCCCTCCTTTCTTAGTTCCCATCCATTTGGGTCATCCTTGACATTTATCTTTTGTACTCTGAGATATGGAAAAAAGTTTAATATCCTG
>NW_027774493.1:0-293 GCF_054177405.1 Leptonychotes weddellii | reverse complement strand
CCAGAAGGCAGACCCAGCCCATGCTTCCCTGAGTGGGTACCTGTCAGCACCAGGACCAGCATAGCTTCCTGGTAGAAGAGGCCAGTGCAGGACCGGATGGGATTTATGTCACCTCCGCGTGGGGACTGTGAGCTTCCTTGGGCACTGGCTGCCAAATTCCTCTGTTGAAGTCCTAGCCACCAGGACCGCAGAATGTGACCATGTAATCGGAGACAGCACCTTTAAAGAGGTAAATAAGGCAAAATGAAGTCATATGGGTGGGCTCTGATCCAATCTGGCTGGTGTCCTTCCCC
>NW_027774492.1:0-293 GCF_054177405.1 Leptonychotes weddellii | reverse complement strand
CAGGCTAAACCACCCCCCATCCCTCTCCCCTCTAAAACCCTCAGTTTTTTTCTCAGAGTCCATAGTCTCTCATGGTTCGTCTCTCCCTCCAATTCCCCCCCTCATTTTTCCCTTCCTTTTCCTAATGTCCTCCATGCAATTCCTTATGTTCCACAAATAAGTGAAACCATATGATAATTGACTTTCTCTGCTTGATTTATTTCACTTAGCATAATCTCCTCCAGTCCCATCCATGTTGATGTAAAAGTTGGGTATTCATCCTTTCTGATGGCTGAGTAATATTCCATTGTGTA
>NW_027774491.1:0-293 GCF_054177405.1 Leptonychotes weddellii | reverse complement strand
CTGGCAAAGATCGCCTGGGATAACCATGCGGCTCTCTCTGCTCTCCCATTGAGTGCAGACTGGGAGTCTACCCTGAGTGCAGGTTGCTGCAGCGCCTACAGCCTCCCTTGGGAGCGGAAGCCAGCTCTCCCAGCACACAGCCCCCTTGGGGAGCTGGAGAGCAGCAACTCTGTCCACCCGCTCCTGCCGAGATGCTTCCCACCTCTCTAAGCCCTAGGACCCAGGCCCCATCTCAGAGCCTCTAGAAGGCAGGCAGGCCAGCAGGTGTCCTAGCTCACTGCCGGCCAGCACCG
>NW_027774490.1:0-293 GCF_054177405.1 Leptonychotes weddellii | reverse complement strand
TTTTTCACCATATGACATGACAAGAGGATTTAGCAATACGTGTATGGACAGGAGTCTAAGTACCTGCATAAAATGAGAAGTGAGACACCTTCAGTGATACTGTCTTTTTCCTCAGTATTATATTCTGTTCCCATAATGTCTTATTCTTGCATATTTATAAACTATTTCATAATGCAGGGAGAGTAGATGTGTTATCAGTTATTCTTTTTTAAGGTTGTTTATGCTTTCAAAGCATATATACCATATAGTAAGTAAACTTAAAAATTTATCACAATTTCCTTGCATTGTGAATT
>NW_027774489.1:0-293 GCF_054177405.1 Leptonychotes weddellii | reverse complement strand
TAAGACTTCCTTTGGAGTAAATCTTATGTTTGCATCCCTAATATTTAATGCCCAACCAAGTAAGGTCTGCAATTATCTATATATCCGTATCTACTTTTTTTTTTTTTAAAGATTTTATTTATTTATTTGAGACAGAGAGAATGAGATACAGAGAGCATGAGAGGGAGGAGGGTCAGAGGGAGAAGCAGACTCCCTGCTGAGCAGGGAGCCCGATGCGGGACTCGATCCCGGGACTCCAGGATCATGACCTGAGCCGAAGGCAGTCGCTTAACCAACTGAGCCACCCAGGCGCC
>NW_027774488.1:0-293 GCF_054177405.1 Leptonychotes weddellii | reverse complement strand
CACCCAGGCACCCCTGTCCTAGTGTGATTTTATAACTATACTTCAACTCTTTGGAATGCATACTCAAATTTTTAATTGAAGGTTATGTATTTACATTCACTCAAGATATTCGAACTAAGAGATTCAGTTCAGAACAGTACACATTTGAAACTGCATACTACCCCAAGATACACACACTCAACGTAGACCCCTTAGTTCTCCCTGTTGTGACAAATTCATACAAAACCATGCTGACAAAGGATACAGTCAACAAAACCAAAAGACAACCGACAGAATGGGAGAAGATATTTGCA
>NW_027774487.1:0-3711 GCF_054177405.1 Leptonychotes weddellii | reverse complement strand
AAAAAAAAAAAAAAGAATATTTCCGTAAAAATTCACTGAAGCAATCCTTAGAGAAAGAGGTGCAGTTGTAGAACTGACTTTTCACAAGGTTCTAATTTAGATTTTCTTCAAGTGTGGAAACTTTCACACTGGAATGTCTCTGGCTGGGCTACTGGGAGTTTTGAAATCTCTGTTTCCTGGGAACATGGTGGTTTTAGAAAAAGAACAGATCTTCCTCCAGGGCAACTTTGGGCAACCAGGCAGCCAGAACAACTCAGCTGACCTGGCCAGGTAGTAGGGCTGGAGTGGGAGTTTTCTGGAATGAATGAACACCCACTGCTATCTTCTGTCCTCGAGTCATGTGGTTGGAGATGTAAAGTCTTGAGGGAAAGAGTGTAATTGACTGAGCTTAGGTCTTGAGCCTGCCCCCGGCTGTACTGGGGGAGTGACGGGAAATTTCTGCCAGAAAGAACTTCCAAAAACTCCTTCAGCCTTCTCAGTGATAGGGCAGGTTGTCTCCAATTACTGAACATAATGGAGGAAATGAAATGCCACAGAAGGAAATAGGGCGCTGTTGCAGAAGGGGAGTGGAGACTGGGTCCACTTCTGAGAGGGAAAGCTGTTTAGAAGGGGTTCTTTTAATTTGGGCCCCATGTTACCCATCCACTTCATTTTCACTGATATATCCTCAGGCTGCTTCAGCCCCCAAAGATGATCATGCCTATGTTCCTGTTTATCTCAGCCATCCTTGCAACACTGGACAGAGTGGGTCGATCTGGGTCCTGCGGGCTGCAAAGAAAACCTCAATTCCATTGACTTAAATAATACAGAAAAGTATTATTTCACATAACAAGATAAGATGGGTTGGTTGAGTCAGTAGCTAAGTAATGCTGTCAAGGATTTAGATTAATTCCATCTTTCTGCCTTGCCATTTTAATTGTGTCAGTCACTAGACGGCTATGGCAGCTCCAGGCTTCAAATCCCCGCACACCACTATCCAGAGGCAGAACAAGGGGATTATTGTGCCCTTGTGTCTCTTTTTAAGAGCTAAGCAATCTTTCTCAGAAGTCCCTCAGCAGATATCTCTACATGCCTTGTTGGTCAGAATTGGGTTATGTGCCTCTTTTGCATCAAGGAAAATGGAATTTCCATAACGGCTTAATCAATTTTTTTTTTTTTTTTTTGTCCACTGGACAAAGTTAGGTAAAGTTTTGTGGACATCTGTCCTATTTGTGGCTCCCTATATTTGAGAAATTTCCCACATTATGAGTCCTGGATACCCAGGATGGAAGCAGAACTCCCCAGTAGGCAGGTATTTTTGGGTGCAGGTATGTGGCCTGGACTCCCCTAATCAGACACACCTCTGTAAGACTGAAATTCGGAATAGATCAAAGTAAGGAATTAGGTGCCAGGCAGAATCCCTTTTCCAGTGAAGGTGGAGAAGCATTGCAGAAGGACAGTGTGGTTTCTAGAGACAACTGTGTGGTCACATTCTGCGCACGGCGTCCACGTTATAGTTGGCAACGGCCACGCGTCTCCACTGGAGCAGTGTGGTTGTATAATTTGGGTACTGTTCCAGGTTATGTAGCTTTCGAGCCTGATTTTCTAGCCCTCCTTGGGAATCCTGTGAGCTCCTTATGTCCCTAAATAAATTCCCTTCTGGCTTAAACCAGCTCGAGTTGGTCCTGTTGTTTATTACCAGGAACTCTGCAAGGAAGAAGTGGAGGATGCTGATGGTAGGCAACACCACATCTACTCCAGGAGGGGCTCAGCACGTACTTGGCGTTATAAAGCACCATTGGGCTGCATTCTGTTGGGCGCACCCCACTTACAGAGAAGAAAATGTGAACAATGCCCCAGAAGTGGTGCCCTGTTGCCAAACCTGGCTTCCTTCGGGATGAATCTGTTCTTCCTAGTGCTCTCCTTAAGCATTTCCAGTGAATGCCTTCATGCCCTGAGAATTTTTCCCCTTGGCCTCATGTACACGTACCCGTTGGTACGTGTAACTCAATACTGAGTGGGAGCCATCACAGACCAGTCTAGCCAAGTCAAACCAAGCATAAATAAAAAGGTTGAAAAAATGCGGTACTCTGTACGCTCCATTTTGTATCCTCTTACAAATAACTAAAAGGAAATGAACCTTGCCTGCAATTTATTTCACATTTTTATTAAGCAAAAACAAAAACAAAAAAAACAAAACTCACACACACACAAAACAAAAAGCCATCATGGAAACGTTAATGCAACTTCCACTAACAGAGGGAACTGCGTTTACAATTCTGTCCCTCCCCCTTAACAGAGCTGCCTGTCTCCTAACATTGCATTATTTGCACATCTCGACTGGGCCTGTATATTCATTAAGTGGGTACAATACATTTTACCTAACCACCAACCACCCCTACTAGATATTTAGGAGGCTGCCAGCTTATAAACATTCTTGTATTAATTTTGTATTAAACAAGTATAAGACATTGTCCTTCTTTTGGCTAATGCAAATCACTGAATCCTATGAATATGTGGAATAGATTTGCCTGAAATTGCTGTTTTGCATTGCCAACAGCAATGTATGTGTGAACCAGATTGACTACACCACTTCCAGCAACGAGTATGTTTTAAGTATTTTATTAATTTAATAGAAGCAAAATGGAACCTTATTGCTCTTTTATTTTGTAATTTTAACTATTATTGAGGTTTTCCTATGATTCTGGGGGTAAAGACTCCCTCATTCAGTACTGTCATAGAATGTTCCCAGAGTCAGCACCAGGCTCAGGGATTGCAAATGTAATAAAGATGTGCACGTTATCAAGAATGTTTCAGACAGTGCCATGTGGTTTTTTTTTTTTTCCAGGAGCTGGTTTTAGGCAGAATTAATCCTTTTAGAGGGTTATTATATTGGATTGTCCTAGTTATGTCAAGGGATGGCCTGGGGGAGGGGATTTCTTCATTTGTCGGAACATTGCTGTACATTTAATTTCAAATTTTCTGCTTCGTGCATAATGAAAAACGTTCACCGAATTTGCAGCAGCAAATGTAAACTGTATTTTTGACATTTGAAAAATTTAAAATAGATTAATATTACAGAACTACAAGGGTTCTCTCTGAAATCCCTTCCCAAAAATAAAACCGCTATTTTTCAGATAAATTACTCCGCCTTTTTTCTTGTTTTCTCTGCTAGAGACATAAGCAGTCACTTTAAAAACAAACAAAAAAAATAACCATTGAGAGAAATTTACATTCTGGCAAATGTGGCTTAATTTTGAATGCTGGTATAGAATTTCTCACAGAAAGCCGGGGTCCTGGAAACAGAATGTTCTTTTTTGAACCACATTTTGAAAAGGGAAATTAATTGTAACTCTTGCATTTCCAAGCTGCGCCATCCTGGGGGAGGACAGGCAAAAAGTAACAAAAATAGTTTTTGGCTCCAAGGGCCCACCAATGGAAATGCTGAAACTCCTGTCCTCAAAATCCTTCCTTCTGCTGGCAGAGGCCCCTCTGGATAAAACCTGCGCAGCGGTGGTGGCTGGTTGGCGGGCTCCCACGGGCTCCCCACCTCGGCTCCGCCCTCCCTGGTGGTCTCAGGCCAGCACTGCGGCTGCTTCCACACGTTTGACCTTGTTGCTGCCCCAAAGCCACCTGTTCTCTGTCACCACCCCACCCTCAGGCCGGCCGCAGGTGTCCACTGGAGCAGTTCTGGCTGAGCGAGGAGCAGTCTTTGTTTCTTCAGTGCAATAT
>NW_027774486.1:0-293 GCF_054177405.1 Leptonychotes weddellii | reverse complement strand
AAGATGCCAATAGCAGCTTCACCACATGTCACATATGCTTTCGTGGATGATTTAATTATCTCTTTGAGCATATTTATCTCGTGTATGATAGAAAATGTAGAATAGAACTCCGAGAAGGCAGCACGAACCACTGGAATGTTAGATGGGAAATGGGATATCATGCAGCAGACAGGGGTCCCGTCCCTGGGCACCAGCTGCAGAGCTAAAAAACACCTTCATTAGATTCACTGTGGTGCCTGTTAGAATGCCCTGGGGATAAGGCCCACGAAGCTGCATTTCTGATAAAACTCCAA
>NW_027774485.1:0-293 GCF_054177405.1 Leptonychotes weddellii | reverse complement strand
AAAGGCAGGGAATTGACTTGAACTGGGCATCTAGATAACATCATAACTGAAAACAGATGCACTAAGCAGAAAGCAAGTTTTGGGTTTCTGGTTCCTGAACATTAATGCAATTGCCCAGTTGTGAAGTCATGCTAATGACTCAACATGAAGTTTTAGTACCTCTCTCAGACATTTAACTAATGATAGATTGTAAATACCTATGCTACCTGAAATGTAAGACCAGATCTATATTATGTTAATGAATCTGATGCTGCATTGCTGATGATTAGTAAGAATCATCAGGGGCCATTAAA
>NW_027774484.1:0-293 GCF_054177405.1 Leptonychotes weddellii | reverse complement strand
CAGAGTGCACTCAGAATGTGTCTCCCTCCCCCGCCCCGAAAAAGTAATTAGTAATGAATTTAAACCTAATGGGAGAATGAGTGGCTCAGTCATGTGAGATGAATTAACATCGCTGATTTCAGCACTCCCCTCCCCCCATAAGTCTAGAACAGGTTCCGACTCTACATGGTGAAGTAATGTACTCTGTGAACACCTAAAAATGATTTTTCCCTTGTCATTCGGGTTCATATAATTGAAATGGAAAATGTGCTGGGGACTTACGGTTAGGAACAAGAGGCAATTTTCATTTGTAA
>NW_027774483.1:0-293 GCF_054177405.1 Leptonychotes weddellii | reverse complement strand
CACAAATTTGGAAAAATCTATATTTAAGAAGTGGGTGGACAGGTCCCAGCTTGGGGAGAAAATAGAAGGGGAGGAAAGACAAATGCTGAGAGATCACAGAGGTTAAAAAAGGGAGTAATTAACGTAGAGGGAGAGTAAAGTCTTAGGTGCTATTAGGAAGAGGAGGCGGAGACAGGAGGGCAGTGGGCCCCAGGGAGAAGTGATTTTCGGGGCCTGAGAAGACAGAGGCACAAGAACAGAGGTTTACAAGGTCAGGATGGGGTGTGGGGATGCTACTAAGGAAAAATGATTCA
>NW_027774482.1:0-293 GCF_054177405.1 Leptonychotes weddellii | reverse complement strand
GATCTTTTTAAATTTGCTAAGATTTCTGTGTTCTATCATATGATCTATCCAGGAGAATGTTCCATGTACACGTGAGAAGAATATGTATTCCTCTGCTGTTGGACAGAATGTTCTGTAAATGTCTGTCATTTGTTCTAAAGTGTGGTTTCATTCCAATGTTTCCTTGCTGATTTTGTGTCTGGATGATCCATCCATTGTTCACAGTGTAGTATTGAGAACCCCTTAACTGGATTGTTGTCTATTTCTCCCTTAAGATCTGTATTTGTTTAATGAATTTCAATACCCAGGTATTG
>NW_027774481.1:0-293 GCF_054177405.1 Leptonychotes weddellii | reverse complement strand
GTCTCTGCAGCCGGCTTCCCCGCTCCTGATACCTGGGAGCTCTGCTGCACTCAGGCACCCCCCATCTTCTTGTGACCCCGAGGGTCCTGAGACCACACTGTCCCACGAGGGTTCCACCCCCTGCTTAGCCACTGGAGCGATGACCCTCAGCGGAGCAGACTTCTAAAATTTCCGATTTTGTGCTCCGCTGCTCTATCACTTGCCAGAAGCGGCTGACGGAGGCCCCCTCCCCTGCTGTCTGTCTTCCTGAATATTGCCTCGGATTCACTTCTCCACATGTCCTACCTTCCAGA
>NW_027774480.1:0-293 GCF_054177405.1 Leptonychotes weddellii | reverse complement strand
ATGCTTGCTACCCAGTGGAAATCCCTGTGAGTCACATAGAGGAGCTCAGCAGTAGAAGTCATCCGTTTGTCAGGGGGCAAGGCAGACACCGACTGTCTGCAGATCCCCAATTTGCCCTATCTTTGAACACAAACATATTGGTTCAATGAATGGGATGTGCCATTGCCCATCCTTTAAGCCATAACTCTGTTCTATTTCATCTCATCCCCTCCTTTCTTAGTTCCCATCCATTTGGGTCATCCTTGACATTTATCTTTTGTACTCTGAGATATGGAAAAAAGTTTAATATCCTG
>NW_027774479.1:0-293 GCF_054177405.1 Leptonychotes weddellii | reverse complement strand
CACATAGAAAAAGACAATTTATTTAACTTATAGTCACAACTAAGCATCTCAAAGAGGCTAACTTCACTTTTCAAACTGGAACAGACAGAGTTATAATGGGCAATTTAATTTTTTCTTTTATTACTATGCAAGAATAAATGACAACAGCTGGATGAGAGCAGTTACAGAAATAGTCTTTTACATTTTTCCAAAGAAGACATCCAAATGGCCAACAGACACATGAAAAAGTGCTCAATATCACTCGGCATCAGGGAAATCCAAATCAAAACCACACCAGTCAGAATGGCTAAAAT
>NW_027774478.1:0-293 GCF_054177405.1 Leptonychotes weddellii | reverse complement strand
ATTTAAAGTATTAAAAAACTGAAGTAGATGAGTTTTGCCTGTTTTTGAACATTGTACAAAGAATGAAGAAAATATAAATAACTTCTACAAATCAATAAGGAATAGGCAGATGGTCCATTAGAAAAATGGACCAAAAACTTGCACGGGCAGTCCAAAAAAGAGAGTATCTAATAACCAACATATATGTAAAAAAAAAAAATGCTCAATTTCATTAAGTCACTGGAGAAAGGTAAATTAAAATTTACAAGTCAGGAAACGACAGATGTTGGCGGGGATGCGGAGAAAGGGGAACC
>NW_027774477.1:0-293 GCF_054177405.1 Leptonychotes weddellii | reverse complement strand
TGTGTGTGTGTGTGTGTGTTGATTTATATGTTCTTTTTTGGTGTTGATGTATATGTACTTTTTATATTTGGATACTTACCCTTTATTAGATATGTCATGTGCAAGTATCTTCTCCCATTCTGTAGGTTGTCTTTTAGTTTTGTTGATTGTTTCCTTTGCTACACAGAAGCTTTTTATTTTGATGTAGTCCCAACAGTTTATTTTTGCTGTTGTCTCCCTTGCCTCAGGAGACAAATCTAGAAAAAAGTTGCTATGGCCAATGTCAGAGAAATTATGGCCAGTGCTCTCTTCTA
>NW_027774476.1:0-3712 GCF_054177405.1 Leptonychotes weddellii | reverse complement strand
TTTGTTTCTGAGGCTTGTAAGTTTTACTATTAGATGTCGGGGTGTCAACCTATTTTTATTTATTTTGAGGGGGATTCTCTGTGCCTCCTGGATTTTGATGCCTGTTTCCTTCCCCAAATTAGGGAAGTTCTCTGCTATAATTTGCTCCAACATACCTTCTGCCCCTCTCTCTCTTTCTTCTTCTTCTGGGATCCCAATTATTCCCATGTTGTTTTGCTTTATGGTATCACTTATCTCTCATATTCTCCCCTCATGATCCAATAGTTGTTTATCTCTCTTTTTCTCAGCTTCTTTATTTGCCATCATTTGATCTTCTCTACCACTAATTCTCTCTTCTTCCTCATTTATCCTAGCAGTTGGAGCCTCCATTTTTGATTGCACCTCATTAATATTTTTTTGATTTTGACTGGTTAGATTTTAGTTCTTTTATTTCTCCAGAAAGGGATTCTCAGTATCTTCCATGCTTTTTTCAAGCCCAGCTAGTATCTTTATAATCATCATACTAAACTCTAGTTCTGACATCTAATGTCCATATTGATTAGGTCCCTGGCAGTTGGTACTGCCTCTTGTTCTTTCTTTTGAGGTGAGTTTTTCCACCTTTTCATTTTGTCCAGAGGAGAATAGGTGATTGAGAGAACAAAATGCTAAAAGGGTAACAATGACCCCAGAAAAATATACACTAAAGAAATCAGAGGAGACCCGAGACTTGGCTGGGGGGGGAGGGGAATAAAGGGAAAAAAAAAAAAGAATATGATCAGGCTGGTGAATAGAACAGAGCCACACACTAGATTTTGGGCATATTTTGGTCTGTTAGAAGAAAGTGCCTCCCAAAATTTTAAAGAGAGAAAAACTTATATATGTACAAAAATAAGGGTAAATACGATGAAGGGATGCAATATGACTGTAAAGATGAAAATTAAAAAAGATTTTATAAAAGGAATTGATAAGATAAGAAGTTGGTTGAAAAAAGAATGAAAAATTTTTTTAAAAAGAGAGAGAATGTGATAAGGTGGGAGAGTAGGACAATGGCATACACTAGATTTAGGGTATATTTTGGTCTGTTAGAAGAAAGTGTATCCCAAAATTTTAAAGAAAGAAAAACATGCATATACAAAAAATAAGGCTAAATAGAATGAAGAGATAGAATATGACTGTAAAAATGAAAATTAATAAAGATTTAAAAAAGGAATTGATAAGATGTTGGTTGAAAAGAGAAAGAAGAAAATTCAACTAAAAAAATAGAAAAAGAAAAAAATAAAGAAAATTAAAAAAATTAACTTTGAAAGACTAAAGAATCATGGGAAAAAAGCCATGGATTCTATGTGCCGTATTCCCCTAGCGCTGGAGTTCTGCCGTCCTCATTGATTGGTAAACTTGGTCTTGGCTGGCAGTTCTTGCTGATCTTCTGGGGGAGGGGCCTGTTGCCATGGTTTCCAAATGTCTTTGCTGGAGGCGGAATTGCCCCGCCCTTGCCCGGTCTGGGCTAAGTAATCTGCTCCGGTTTGCTCTCAGGAGCTTTTGTTCCCTGCGAGCTTTCCATACAGCTTTGGAGGAGGAGAGTGAAAATGGCGGCCTCCCAATCTCTGCTCCGGAGGAGCTGAGAACTCGGGGCCCCGCTCCTCAGAGAAAATCCATCAGTCACTCCTGTCTCCCTGGTCTCCGGCCGCACTCCGTGCTCACCCAGCCTGTGACCCCGCATTTCTATCTCTGGCACCTGACCCCGTGTGGAGTCTCCAAACCCAGCAGATCCCTGCAGTGCGCTCCCGTGCCGCTCCTCCTGGGGGAGGAAGGTGAGTCTCCCCCGATGTGCTGCTTGTTGGGTCCCTGCTGGAGGAGCAGTGGCCCGACTGTGCTGCGGATCACGGTTTATGGCAACCCCGAGCTGAGAGCCCGCGCCTCGGCTCCGTCTCTGCAGCCGGCTTCCCCAGTCCGATACCTGGGAGCTCCGCCGCACTCAGGCACCCGGTCTTTCTGTGACCCCGAGGGTCCTGAGACCACACTGCCCCACGAGGGTTCCACCCCCCACTTAGCCACCGGAGTGACGTCCCTCAGCGGAGCCGACTTCTAAAAGTTCCGATTTTGTGCTCTGCGCTCTATCACTTGCCAGAAGTGGCCTACAGAGGCCCCCCTCCCCCAACGTCTATCCTCCCGAATATCACCTCAGATTCACTTCACCGCATGTCCTACCTTCCAGAAAGTGGTCGCTTTTCTGTTCAGAGAGTTGTTGCTATTCTTTTCTTCGATCTCCTGTTGAGTTTGTAGGCGTTCAGAATGGTTGACCGCTATCCAGCTGAATTCCTGAGAGGAGACGAAATCCAGGTCTCCTACTCCTCTGCCATCTTGCTCCACCCCCAGGTAGCTTTTGATTACTAACTCGATCTCCTTACTTATTATCAGTCTGTTTAGATATTCTATTTCTTTATGATTCATTCTTGGTAAGTTATAATTTTCTTTCTTTTTTTTAAGGATTTTTTTTATTATGTTGAGTTAGCCAGCATATAATACATCATAAGTTTTTGATGTAGTGTTCAATGATTCATTAGTTGTGTATAACACCGAGTGCTCAACACAACATGGTAGGTTGTATTTTTCTAAGAATTTATTTATTTATTTTTAAATTTAAAATACAATTAATTAACATATAGTGTATTATTAGTTTTAGAGGTAGAATTTAGTGATTTATCAGTTGCATATAACACCCAGTGCTTATTACACCAAGTGCCCTCCTTAATGGCCATCACCCAGTTACCCCATTCCCCCACCCACCTCCCCTCCAGAAACTCTGTTTCCTATAGTTAGGAGTCTCTTATGGTTTGTCTCCCTCTCTGATTTCCTCTTATCTTATTTTTCCCTCCCTTCCCCTATGTTTTTCTGTTTTGCTTCTTAAATTCTACATATGAATGAAATAAAAGATATTTGTCTCTCTGACTGACTTATTTCACTTAACATAATACACTCTAGTTCCCTCCATGTCATTACAAATGGTAAGATTTCATTCTTTTGGATGGCTGAGTAATCCATTCTGTGTGTGTGTGTATATATATATGTGTGTGTGTGTATGTGTGTGTGTGTGCATATATATATAAAGAAGATGTGACATATATATGTCCATCTGTCATGGGCATCTGGGCTCTTTCCATATTTTGGCTATTGTGGACATTGTTGCTATAAACATTGGGGTGCATGTGCTCCTTCGAGTCACTATGTTTGTATCCTTTGGATAAACACCTAGTAGTACAATTGCTGGGTCTTAGGGTAGCTCTATTTTTAACCTTTTGAGGAACCTCCATACTGTTTCCCTGAGTGTCTGTACCACTTTGCATTCCCACCAACAGTGTAGGAGGTTTCCCCTTTCTCAGCATCCTCGTCAACATCTGTTGTTTCCTGAGTTGTTCATTTTAGCCATTCTGACCCCTGTGAGGTGATATCTCATTGTGGTATTATTTGAATTTCCCTGATGCCGACTAATGTTGAGCATTTTTGCATGTGTCTGTTGGCCATTTCTATGTCTTCTTCGGAGAAATGTATGTTCATGTCTTCTATTTCTTCACTGGATATTTGTTTTTTGTTTTGTTTTGTTTTGTTTATTCTTATGTTAATCCCCATATATTACATCATTAGTTTTAGATGAAGTGTTCCATGATTCATTGTTTGTGCATAACACCCAGTGCTCCATGCAGAATGTGCCCTCCTCAATACCCACCACCAGGCT
>NW_027774475.1:0-13883 GCF_054177405.1 Leptonychotes weddellii | reverse complement strand
TTTTTAAAACAGCAATAATGACTGAATTTCTTCCCTACCTTCCAAGGGTCTCTCACATCACCCATTTTTTCCTTAACCACAACCACTGTTCAAATAGAATCCCATTCACCTTGAATTCTCGTGTGCTTTATTAATTTGGAATAAGTCAGTTGGTTTCCCAACATTATAAAGTGGGGACTTCAGTGAGGAGGTGACAATTCAGCAGAGCATAGTGCACAATGTAGGGCTCTGGGACTCCCATCCGCTTCTCACCACCTTCCTTCCCTCCTTCCCTTTCATTGTCAGAGTCTCATCTCTTGCCACCCTTATTATTATGACTGTCTCTTATTGGTCTCTCAGAACCTTGCTTTACTCCTTTCTTTTTTTTTTTTTTTTAAGATTTATTTATTTATTTGACAGAGAGAGAGAACATGAGTGGGGGGAGGAGCAGAGGGAGAGAATCTTTCAAGCAGACTCCACGCTGAGCATGGAGCTGATGTGGGGCTCTATCCCATGACCCATGAGATCATGATCTGAGCTAAAACCAAGAGTCAGATGCTTAACCGCTTAATTTACTGAGCCACCCAGATGCCCTTACTCCTTTCTAATCCATTCTTCATCACCTATTAGATTTACTCATTTGTTTTTCCTGAAGTGGAATAACAAGCTCAAGGCTTGGTTCTCACCTTAATCTTCAGGGAAAATCACAACCTTCCCCAGTCTACCTCCACAAAAATGGGAAAATTTGGTTTGCCTTGCCTTGCATCCTTCATAATAGAAAAGAGTAAAGGAGACAAGGTATATGAAAGTAAACACAAATTCTGCACATATGATGGTATGTTACACTAGTTAGAGTAATACTAGCAGTGTAAGAGAAACTCTGGCAGCTTAATAGCTTATCAAAGCAAGATTTATTTTTTCCCTCCAATGAGTAGGACTTATATTGATCCAGGGTCTCTGGCTTCTTTCTACCTAGCTTTCCCCAGCACCTCATAATTCTTCACTCTGCCAGCAAACAAGGGAAGGAACAGGAAGAATCACCCATGGGAGGCTTTTAAGAGCAAAGATTGCAAATCATGTATATCACTTCCAATCCTATCCAGTTAACCAGAATTCAGTCACATGGCCATGCTTAACTGGAGGTTGGGAAATTTTGTTTAGCTGTTTACATAGAATGAGAAAGAAATGGACTTTGATGAACACACAACAATCTGCCATTTCATGACATTCCTATAATTCTACTGGGTGAAGGGGGTACCGATATAATAAATATCTGTCTTAAAGAAAGTCAGTCATTGGGATGACCCAAACATATAAATGATCAACTAGAATTTAAGATAAAATAAATGCTAAGTTTTAGGTTCAAAGTGCTAAGGACTTATAGTACACCAGGACTTACTAAGAGCCTAAATGCCATAGCCATTTCTGTGTACTTATTTATTATATACCATCCTTATATTTATAGAAGGGAAACACTCAGGTTCAATTAAGTTGGATTAGTCACCAAAATCCGAATGACTATGTATAACGGCAGATCTGCACTCAAGCCCAAGATGAAGGAGTGATTGATTTTGCCTGGGGATTTGAGGGAAGAATGTTTGATGGAAGAAACATTTCGAATTGGTCCTGAAGGACAAGTACATAACTGACAGAGTGAAAATTTTTTAAAGTAAATCAGAATTTATTACTCCCAGCTTAAAAACCACTGATGCTTCCATCACACTTGGAATGTAATCCAAACTGCTACTTACATTGACTTGCAAAGCCTATGTATCTGGTTTGGGACCACCCCTATGAACTCATCTTGTCCCCCCACCTTGTCATCACCATTCTAGTCCCTGACCCATTGTCAATAACTCAGTTGACTGTTTCCTTTGCCTGGAATGCTCTTACTCTTGACCTTCATGTGTCTCAGAGAGCCTTTCCCTAACACTTCATTGTTCTCTATTATCTCACTCTGTTGTAATTCTCTTCCCAACATTTATCATTATCTGATATCTCTCTCTCTCCCCCTCTCTACTTCCTCCCTCCCTCCCTCTCTTCCTTCTTCTTTCTACTCTCTGCCATCAGAATGCAAACCCCTTGAAAACATGAAGCTTCTCTATCTTGTTCACTGCCAAACCAAAACAATATGGCTCAAAATGACTTGCTAAATAAATGAGTCCTGTTTCGACAGGTTGAGAAATGGGGGGAATAAAGATATTAGAGATTGAAGGTAGCTTCGAGAGCCAAGGCAAGTTGTATATCAATATAAGGGGTTATGTACTTTCAAACCTTACATTTTTCTCTTAAATCTGAATATGACATATTCTCCTGTTTTATAAGACCCGGGTGTCTGTTGGTGGAATATTGTGTGCTGTTGGTGGAAGATTATGTGCAATATCTGGTACTTGTTCTTTCAAAAAAGACTTAATGATGCTTGGGATATTTCTAAAAAGGACAAGGGCCAGGAGAGGCTGCTGTACAATTCCAGACTAAAAATATCAGGATTGTTTTGCCTTGAAATATTAGGTTGAGAAGAGGTGGGAACAAAATCTGAAGTGATTTGGAGAAAATAAACATAGTTTTATTCAGTAAAACCCAGCATCCTATTTTTCAGACTCCTATTAAACCTTGAGAGAAGACATATTTAGGGCAAATAAAATATCATAACCCTTCATTTGCATAACACTATGTTTATAAAATTTTTTCTTTTCTTTCTAAATATGCGCACAACATCTGTATGCTGAGTATAATTATTCCTATTCTATAAATTGAGGATATCAAGGCTCTGAGACATAGTTTGCCGGAATTTCTTGAGGAAAAGAATCATGTCTAATTTATCCTTTAAATGTTTGTAAATTTAAAAAAGGAAGGAAGGAAGGAAGGAAGGAAGGAAGGAAGGGAGGGAGGGACAAATGTCTATTAAATTGAATTGGATAAAACTCATATAAATAAGAAATAGGTTTCCTAAGAATGTCTTGCCACTGGATACCCATTTCTTCATCATTAAAGGTGAAGAGAGGTAATTTACTTTTTTTTTTTTTTTTTGCTCCAAAGTCCAAAAGGCCCTCAACCCTGAAAAATAATGAGCAGAATGAACTCAGAAATTTAAATTGCAACCAAAAAGATGTTAACATCTCTAAACTGAGCCTGGAGGAAATTAGTCTTAGAAGGAAGAAGATTGAGAGATCCTTGTTTCAACATCTTGACAAGATGATGGAATAACATAAGATCCTTTTCCTCAAATCAACCCTGTAAAATCTAAGCAAGAGGGAAGCAACAAACCCAAAACTGTTAGTTTTGGTTCTGGCCAAGACTGAGTAAGCACACTTTGTCCTGTCTCTCCCACACCATGCAATGAAAAACCCTGGACAGAATGCACAGAGTAGCTATCTGAAGAATATTTATAAAAATAAAATAAAAGTGGTAACAGGCAGATTGGGGAAGGAAACAGAACTCGAAATAACACCAAACCAGTGATGACTTTCCTCTTTTTCCTCCTCCGGTATTTCTTAGCCTGGATTCAAAGACAGCCGAAAACTCCTAAGTATTCACCAGATGTGAGCTCTGTATTAGTTTGCTAGAGCTGCCAGAACCCAGGAACACAGGCTGGGTTCCTTAAAAAAAAAGTAGAGATTTATTATCTCACAGTTCTGGAGGATAGAAGTTCAAAATCAAGGTGTCCGCAGTATGGGTTCCTTCTAAGTGTTGGGGAGGAAGGATTTCTTTCAGCCTCTCTTTAGCTTGTGGATGGCTGTCTTTTCACATCATCTCCCTTTTATATGTACTGATGTCCAAACTTCCCTTTTTATGAGGACACCAGTCATGTTAGATTAGCATACCATCCTACTTCAGTGGCCTTATCTTAGCAGAACTAATTACATCTGCAGTGATCTTCTTTTCTTTTTTTTTTTTTTAAGATTTTATTTATTTATTTGAGAGAGAGAGAATGAGAGACAGAGAGCACAAGAGGGAAGAGGGCAGAGGGAGAAGCAGACCCCCTGCTGAGCAGGGAGCCCGATGCGGGACTCGATCCAGGGACTCCAGGATCATGACCCGAGCCGAAGGCAGTCGCTTAACCAACTGAGCCACCCAGGTGTCCTGATCTTATTTTCAAATAAAGTCATGTTCTGAGGTGTGAGGGTTAGGACTTTGACATAGGAATTGAGGGTGGGGGTTCAATTCAACCCATTTAAAAAGATTTAAAAAATAAGATTTAAGGTTTAAAAAACAAACAACAACAAAAAAACACCTTTTCTTTCTGGACCAAGGAGCAGGAAAGAAGGTTCCCATGGGTCAGAGAGAATGGTAGAGTCCCCTGCTTTTGGTTTTGTCTTGTTTTTCCTTCTCTCCCACCCCAGTCTCCAGGCAATCCCATAGCAAATAGTAGTGGGAAGACTGGCAGCCATGACAGGCAGGCACCTACACCTCTAAGGGAGAAGAAGCCATACTGACCAGAAAACTGTGGCACTGAGAGAGTGGGAGGTGTTCCTTCTTATCATTCTATATACCTTGGCTTTTTGGCCTTGATGTATACTCAGTCTCAGGAAGTACATGGCAGAGCTGGGAACCTACAATATCATTTCTTAGACAGAAAACAAAGGTGGGGGTGGGGAGAGCTGAATGGATGGATGGGATGGATATTGGGAGCCAGAATGTATCAGGAAAATCACCAAAGGGAAATAAAGGGATCCCATAAAGTCTCTTGGTGAACTCTTGGTCTCACCTTCAAGCTGTGCATTCATGGAGCTTCATCCTAAATTGCATACAAAAGTCCTTGAGAATTGAACTATGGGACAAATTCCCACCCAGGCCCCAGACTAGCCACCACATGATACACACACGGGACAGGTCTAAGTGAGCCTCCAAATGCTTTGAAAATTAAGACTGCATTGGAACCACAACCCAGAGAGAAGACCAGTAAGAATTTGTGGTCTTAAACTAGGATAATTCCCTGCTGAAACAAACAAAAAATATTCCCTATAAGATTTAAATAAGGCTCAGACCCTTGCAATATTGAAAATGTCCAAGATATTATCCAAAATTATAAACAAAAGAATGAGGAAACCATAATATCTTGTAAGAAAAAAAGTCATCAACAGATATTAACGCTGAGATGATAGAGATATTGGAATTATTATAGATAAAGGCTTTAAAGAAATTAATTTAACCATGCTCTGCAAAGTAAGGGTAAACACTTTGGAAATAAAAGGAAGTGGAGCGCTTGGGTGGCTCAGTCAGTTAAGCATCTGACTCTTGATCTCAGCTCAGGTCTTGATCTCAGAGTCCCAAGTTCAAGCCCCATTTTGGGATCCACACTGGGCATGGAGAAAGAAAGAAAGAAAGGAAGGAAGAGAGAAAGAAAGAAAGAAAGGAAAGAAGAGAGAAAGAATAGAAAGGACATATCACTAGATAAATAGAAGTTATAACAAAGAATCAACTGGAAAATGTAGAACTGAAAAATAACACTTTTCACTGAATGGGCTCAGTAGCAAAATTGAGATGACAGAGGAAAAAGTCAGTAAACTTGTTGACAGAGCAATAAAAATTACCCAGTTTTGAAGAACAGAGAAGGAGAATGATTGAAAAAGAAATAGAGCCTTAGGACTGGTGAGACAATACCAAAGAGGCTAAGAGTTATGCCATAAGAACTCCAGATGGAAAAGAGAAAGAGTGTGGGGAAGAAAAATCTCTTAAAGAGATAATGGCTAATATCTTCTCAAATGTGGCCAAAGACTTAAACTTAAGTAATAATTGTAACATTGAATTATTCATTATCATTGTTGTTATTACTGACATTTATTGAGCACTTTGTGTGTTCTGGGACTTGTTTTAAGTCCTTTACACGCGTATTTAGTCTTCAAGGAGTAACACATAGAAATTCTTGCCCAAGGTCACGGAGGTATTAAGTGGTAAAGACAAGAAACAAATTTAAGTAGTCTGTGTCTGGTGAAAAAGCTCTTAACCACAATGTAACATACTCTCTGGCTCGTCTAGTGGGTCAATCTCTCCTCTGCACTTAAGATTCTCAATGGCAGTTACTTTGTGTGCTGTACTATGATTTTTTTTCAAGTATGTGTAGTTCTTGGTGTAGTATCTAATATATGGAGGCTCAAAACATTCGAGGGAGAGAAGAAGAATAACTATAATACAGGGTTGTTTTAGTCTGTCTGGGCTGCTATCACAAAATACCACACACTAGATGGCTTATAAACAACAGAAATTGTTCTGAAGGATGGAAGTCCAAGATCAGGGTGCCAGCATGGTTGGGTGAGGGCTGTTTTCTGATTGCAGACTTCTCGTTATGTCCTCATGTGGCAGAAGGGGTAAAGGAGCTCTCTGAGCCCCCTTTTATAAGGGAACAAATCTTATTCATGAGGCCCCTGACCTCATGATTTAATTCCTTCTCAAAGGTTCCACCTCTTAATACCATCACATTGGCATTAGGATTTCAGCATATGAATTTAAGGGGGGACATAAACACTCAGACCATAACAAGGGTGAAAGTTATTTGTGAACCTGATTTACTATCTAATAAGACGATATTTTTTTAATGACCCTGAGATCACAACCGGAGCCAAAATCAAGAGTCTGTTGTTTAACCAACTGAGCTATCCAAGCATCCCTCTGCTGACACTCTTATATCCCAAATTATCTAGTAGACTTCTGGTACATATAGCTGCTTAATTTTAAAAATTTTGTAGTTTGATGAAATAGGATAAGACTACACCTTCCATAAAAAAAAAAAAAATGGTGTTATAGAAAGATGCCCTGCCTCTAGCGCTAACTAGTTTCCTACTCTTAGGAAAGTCAAAAGTCACTTAACCTTTGGAGACTCAGCATCTTTTCTTAAACTAAGGAGCGAACATTCCAGTGCCCAACTAGGGTATATTGTGAAGATTGATGGGGTCATGTCTGTGAAATGCTTTGGAGAGCACTATACAAATGACATTTCATTTGCTTTAACTCATCAAGAGGCAGACAGGAATAAGCAAAGCATACTAGAGAAAGAGCTTGACAGGCTAGGGGAGGGAGAGACTAACTCCAGCTGGGAGCATTGAAGGTATGTGGGTAAAGACTAAAACAAGCTGGGAAGGAATTGTTTCATTAGAAAGGAGGCCAAGGCCAGAGTTAGAGAGCTGTGTCCTTGCATGGCGAGCTCCCACCGCGGGAACTTACTTCTGACCTCCTCCTTCTCCCTGAAGCTTGGAAGAGATATGATCTCAGGGAATATGCTCAAAATCACTGCAAGCATTTGGAACACTTTGTAATCCCAAGAGAGAGAGAACACCACACAGATGAAAAGCAGAGACGAGGGAGGTTTTGAGATGAGCAGGCTTTTTATAAAATGTCTTTGATTTTTTTATATTTTTTTTTAATTTGGGAGGAGCTTTTCTTTTCCAAACTGAACCAAATTAGATTCTAGTCCAGTTGGGGAAACTAACAGTTGTGCCTTCTACTCTGCTTTAGCACAGATTTCATGCCAGTGTTTTTCAAACTTCAGTGTGAATATGAATACCTTGAGGAGCTTATTTAAGGAAAAAAAAAAAAAATGACTCCCAGGCTGCATCCCCAGGGCTGTTGATGCAGGGCCTACCTGGAGTTGGACCATAGTTCTTCATTTTGACACGTAACCAGGTGCTCCAGATGTAGATGTCCATTCTAACTGTGGACAAGACCGAAGATCGGTCCATGCCAAAGCTGAGGGCATAGTATTTGGCACTCGAAGTAGTTCCAACATTGCTTAGACTCCCTTCCAAGAACAGCAGCTTTGGGATGTCCAGAGAGGGAGATTTGAAATCCATGTTGGACTTCTCCAAATTGCTTTATTTTATTCTTTGCATTTTCTTCCACTCAGAAGCAAGAGTTTAAAAAACCAGATCTTGGCTTTGCAGATGTTGCTGGCCCAAAGTCACCTGCACCACCCCACCATAGTCAACTCAACCCCATTGAGTCCTTTGACATCCCTGTGGATGGTGATCCCTTGGGCCATGTTTCCCTTCGAGCTGTTTGCAGACAAAGTTCCAAAGACAGCAGCAAACTTTCATGCTCTGAGCCCTGGGGAAAAAGGACTTGGTTATAAAGGTTCCTGCTTTCACAGGATTATTCTGGGATTTCTGTGCCAGAGTGGTGACATCATATGCCATAATAGAACTGACAACAAGTCCATCTATGGGGAGAAAGCTGATGATGAGAACTTCATCTTGAATATAGGGGTCCTGGCATCTCGTCCATGGCAAAGGCTGAACCCAACACAAATGGTTCCCAGCTTTTCATCTGCACTACCAAGCCTGAGTGGTTGGATGGCAAGCAGGTGGTCTTTGGCAGGTGAATGAGGACAGGAATATTGTGGAATCCATGGAGCACTCTGGGTCCAGGAATGGCAAGAACAGCAAGAAGATCACCATTGCTGACTGTGGACAAATCTAACAAATTAGACTTGTGTTTTATCTTAACTACCAGACCATTCCTTCTGTAGCTCAGGAAAGCACCCCGTCACCCCCATCTGTTTGAAATATCCTATAATTTTTGTGCTCTTGCTGCCATTCTCTGGGTTCCATGTTTTCTTTACTTCCCTCCAAGTCTAGCTGGATTGCAGAGTTAAGTTTATGATAGTGAAATAAAAACTAAACAACAACAAAACCAGATCTCATTAGTCAATTTTTACTTTAAACTCACTTAAGACCTTGGCCACTGCACCACCCAGTCCAGGAAGCAGTATAATGATGGTCTTTAGAAAACAAGTTGAGGACACAGTTTTGTTTTCATACTAAGCCAAATGCAGTATGCAACAGTCTTTTTTTCAACCCCAACCCCGCAAAAAAGAGAGGAAGAAACAATCAAGAACTCAACAAATAAAATGAAATTTACCTCCCTTTTATATTTTGGTGATGAAAAATGTTTCAAAGCCCACGGAACTCTCACAGAAATAATAATTACCTTCTGTTTTCCTGGGGTAAGCATGGGGACATTTGGATTGTAATGGTCTCATCAGAGTTGTATAAACTGCAGCATAAGCAATAAAATTTCCCTGAACATCTGGGCTTTGTCTACCCTTTACAGAGTTTGTGAGCATCACATAAAGAAGACGTTAGGATGTTTTTATTTCAGGCCTTAGGGTGGTAACAGTGGTCCTGTAATGAAGTTACATCAAGTCTGAATCTCCGGAAGTCACCTGTGAAAACTACTCTCGAAGCAGCTCATGGCCTGAAGTCAAAGATGTGCCCAACTGAATCACATCTTTCCAGGAAAAACTCACTTCTCAGCCCTACAGCTCTGCTTACTCCAGTTCTCCTTGTGGAGAGAACACTGATACTAAAGAACATTTACCCGGGGCCAAGGAGTGTATTGGGAACTTCACAACTGTCACAAGATTTCATTCACCCTACAGACCCATGGGGCTACCAGTACTATTTCTATTTTATAAATGAGAGAACCAAGACTCAAACAGGTTACATAACTTGCTTAATACATACAGATAGTAAATGGTAAGATAATAATCCAGAATTGCCTGATTCATGCCCAAATTGCAAAATTCCACTTCATGATCACCCTGCTAGAAAGTCTATATAACCCTGCCCCCTTCAATTTGAGTAGACAATCCTTTTTTTCCCCATTGTAGCATGTGTGTAACTAACAGGAACCACAGTCTGGAAGATGTTGTAATTTGGGATTCATTTAATTGTTCCTACCAGTAGGCTGTAAGTTGGAGAGAAGAAACCACATCTGATGATATAACTTTTGGCACCAGACATAGCAAAGTACATATTCTGGTTCCAACACTTACTACCTATGCTTACCAGGCACAAGTTTCTGTCTGTTGTTGTTTTACTTTTTTTTTTTTTTTTTTTTAAAGTAGGCTCCATGCCCAGCGTGGAGCCCAATGCAGGGCTTGAAATCATGACTCTGAGATCAAGACCTGAGCTGAGATCAAGAGTCAGACACTTAACCGACTGAGCCACCCAGGTGCCTCTGTTTTACATTTTTGAGCCACAGTTGTCTTATATGTAAAATGGAAATAATAATCCTGCCTCACTGTATGTTTTAAGTGAAAATATGTGAAATGCATCTAGAATATATCTGCTACTTAGCACATGCTCCACAAATAGTCTCCTCGTGACTCTTGTTACTGCCAATGTGCTGGGAGCATAGCAGGTATTCAGTAGGTGCTATTGTCTGACAAATACATTCATGTGGGGAAGCTGAAGGGACCCAGTGATCAACATTCTTCTTTCTTAGGCAAGTTCTAAACCAAACAAAGAACAAGACAAAGGAATGAAGTTCTTGGAGGCTGAAATATTGATTAGTGATAAGATGATTAAATCAGACAATTCAGTTTATATGTTTAGGGCAGGTAGGCTTAGACTGAACTAAAACTAAACCCCACAATCAGGTACCTTTACTCACTCTTCCATAGGCGAGAGTGCAGAGCCACAGGCCTACCAGGCTGAAGCTACAGTGCAGTCCCTACAGGAGGCAGGAGGAAGGGGCTGGCCCATTTGTGCCCAGCGTCTTTTCCAAGCCCACTGACTAGGTAACTCTTCCCTCCTTGCTAGCGAATGAGTGCAGAGTGGACCATCACCTAGAAATATCCAGGAAAAGTCTTTCTCATGGGGACCATGAGGGCAGAGGAGGTTCGCAACCCAACATCCCAAATGACTGCCTGAATGTCAGCCACCTTCCATTGCCCCCATGTCTCCATGCAACAACCTGGACTCATAGTACCCAGACCCCATTCCACCTCCTTCACCAGCCCTCTCGGTTGGGAGAATTGCAAGAGCTAATACAAGAACTCAAACTACCCTTGTGAGGCCTGATTCTGACCTTGTGATTCAGTCACTGGCCTCACTTCTGTCCTCCTAACCAAGTCCTCACCCCATGTCTGATTCTGAATAATTGGGACCCTACTCTATTCCCATGACTAAGACCCCCTCCTACTCCTTTTCATAACTCCAATCTCCCCAAGCTGGGGCCATGCTTGCTGATGTGAAGCCTTCCTGATGCTAATGTTCCCCCAACTAAGGGTTGTTAAAGCTGGAAGGCATGCTTTCTAGAGAAATGAAGCAAAGCCCAAAGAATAGAGGGATTTACATGATCAGAGAGCTATGTGTTGGAACTCAGACTTTCTGGCATCCAGGTCAATGTTCTTTTGAATCACTGAGTGAGAACTAAATGGGAGAGAAGGCTGGGCCTCATTCCCACCATTTGTGCAGCCTGATAATGGGAATTCTATCAAATCCTGGGTGATGTCAGCAGATTTGAATACTGACCAAGCAGGAGCCTTCTTAATAAAAGAAGAGTCCCTGAGTCTAGGGCCACTGAGGACACTGAAAGACACTATAGTCTAATAGAAATAACCTGGCACTCTTCATTCATTCATTCATTCATTCATTCATTCATTCATACATTGAGTAAATATTGATTGAGAGCTGTATGTGCCAGGCACTTTGTAGGTACTGCTCACATAACAAAGATGAGGCCAGAAAAAAACCCTGCCCTCATGGTGTCTGCATCCTTTCAGGGGAAGACAGACAATGTACCAAAACAAGTCTAATATGCTGCAATATCATAATAAGCATGGAATTATAAATAAGGAGTTCTGGGGGCACTGGTGGCTATTTTATTTATTGTTTAATTTTAGTTCAGGTAGAGTTAGCACACAGTGTTATATTAGTTTCAGGTGTAGAATATAGTGATTCAACACTTCCATACATCCCCGGTGCTCATCACGACAAGAGTGCTCCTTGATCCTCATCAACTATTTCAAGGGGTGGCTATTTTAAATAGACTAATCAGGGAATGACTCAGTGACAGGCTGACATCTGGACAGAGACCTCAAGGTGCTGATGGAGTAAACCCTGCAGATTCCCGGGAGAGGAGGGTTCTAGGAAAAAGCAGTAACAAGAGCATAGGCTTGGAGGCAAGGGTGCTTGGTGTGTTTCAGAAACAGGAAGAAAGCTAGTGCACCTGTAAGAGTGGCAGAAGACTGGGTTAGCACGGCTTCAGATTATATACATAACCTGGGAGTGGGAGGAGATGGCGTAAGATAGGAGGATCATGGCTTTTACACCAAGCAGGGGAACAGCAAAAGCAAAGATACTAGTTACGCTCTAAAAAAAAAAAAAAAAAAAAAAAAAAAAATTCCTGAAGAGGAATTAAGAGACTCTGTGACTGTGTAGTTTTATGATCTTGGGAAGGTCATTCTCCCTCTCTGGACCTCAGCTTCCTCTTTAAAATAAGCAATCGTAGGGTGTCTGGGTAATACAGTTGGTTAGACCTATGATTGATTTCGGCTCAGGTCATAACCTCAGGGTTGTGAGATGGAGCCCCGCATTGGGTTCCATGCTGGGCATGGAGCCTACTTGGGATTCTCTCTCTCCCAATCTCTCTGCCCCTCCCCTGCTCCATAAATAAACAAATAAGCAATTATACAAGAATATCTCCAAGTTCCCCTCAAATTCTGAACTTCTAAAACTCAATAACTTTACCATTCCAGCTCAGACAGAGGGGGAAACAAGGCCAGGAAGAGACCAAACATTAGAGAAAGCATCCCCAAATGTTTTTCAGTTTCTTAGAAATAGATAAGTAGAATTCAAGCTCTGAAAACAAATTAATACCCATCCTCCCACCCTCCGCTCCAACCACTGCCTGAGGGATCTCAGAAAATTAAAAACAGTATGTGTTCCCCCTTGGATTTATTTTTAATTTCTGAATGCAAATATTTGAAAGGAGAGGTTGAAAAATGCAGTAAAAATCTGTAAATCAAAACCCTTGTCTTCAGCAGCATGTGGAAGAGCAAGTAATGTTGATATACTCTGATGGCTGGTATGAGACAGGTAGAGAGATAGATTGACAGATGGGTACATACCTGTACAGATAGTCCCTGATTTAGGACGTTTCCATTTAGGATTTTCAACATTATGGTGGTGCAAAAAAGACACCTATTCAGTAGAAGCCATCCTTCAAAATTTGAGTTTGGATCTTTTCCTAGGCTAGCAACATGCAGTACAATCCTCTATCAATCAGCCAGCAATTATAAGTGTAAACGACTGATACTCTTACAACCCTTCTGTTTATCACTTTCAGTACAGCATTCAGTAAATTACATGAGATAGTCAACACCTTATTATCAAATAGACTTCGTATTCAATCATTTTGCCCAACTATAGGCTAACGTCGATGTTCTGAGCACGTTTAAGTTACGCTATGATGTTTGGTAGATTAGGTGTATTACATGCATTTTGGATTTAGGATATTTTTCAACTTTCGATGGGCTTATTGGGACATAACCCCATTGTAAGTCAGGGAAAATCTGTATTTATAGAGAGAATGTGTATGTTTGTGTGTGAAATTTTGCTACCTCAGGTTACCCCATATATGTCCTGGTTCCTTTAACATCCAGCTCAACTGTGAAAGAGAGTAGTAATGGTCCCTGCAGACACTTCTACTATTGCTCTCACTGTAACCTACTGAATGGACATTCTCACTTTGATGCCACTTGGACTCCATCCATGTGTACTTAGCTCTTACAGCTAGGCTTCCATATCTCACTAGATAAGGTGAGGTGCAGCCCTCGTGCCTGTACATTAGAAGAATATACACATATGTGCACCAATGCCTTTCTACTGTTCTCCTACTTGACTATAAGAAGGTCAAGTTCATCTGCTGGGAAGTTCCTGTAGTAAAAGACACATGGGTAATGGTAAGGTTAAAACCCCTGCTGGCAAATTAGATAACCTGGAAGAGATGGATGCATTCCTAGAGATGTATCAACTACCAAAACTGAACCAGGATGAAATAGAAAACCTGAACAGACCTATAACCACTAAGGAAATTGAAGCAGTCATCAAAAATCTCCCAAAAAACAAAAGCCCAGGGCCAGATGGCTTCCCAGGGGAATTCTACCAAACATTTCAAGAAGA
>NW_027774474.1:0-293 GCF_054177405.1 Leptonychotes weddellii | reverse complement strand
TTTTTTTTTTTTTTTTAAGATTTTATTTATTTGAGAGTGAGAGAGCAAGAGCAAGAGAGAGAGAGAGAGCATGAGCAGGGGGAAGGGGGAGAGGGAGAGGGAGAAGCGGGCTCCCCGCTGAGCAGGGAGCCCGATGTGGGGCTCGATCCCAGGACCCTGGGATCATGACCTGAGCCGAAGGCAGATGCTTAACCGACTGAGCCAGCCAGACCCCCCAGAAAAATGTTTTTCAAATTGATTGTAAGAAACCTCATGGGTTGGGCGCCTGGGTGGCTCAGTTGGTTAAGCGACTG
>NW_027774473.1:0-293 GCF_054177405.1 Leptonychotes weddellii | reverse complement strand
TGTGTGTGTGTGTGTGTGTTGATTTATATGTTCTTTTTTGGTGTTGATGTATATGTACTTTTTATATTTGGATACTTACCCTTTATTAGATATATCATGTGCAAGTATCTTCTCCCATTCTGTAGGTTGTCTTTTAGTTTTGTTGATTGTTTCCTTTGCTACACAGAAGCTTTTTATTTTGATGTAGTCCCAACAGTTTATTTTTGCTGTTGTCTCCCTTGCCTCAGGAGACAAATCTAGAAAAAAGTTGCTATGGCCAATGTCAGAGAAATTATGGCCAGTGCTCTCTTCTA
>NW_027774472.1:0-293 GCF_054177405.1 Leptonychotes weddellii | reverse complement strand
TTCAGTCTTTTTTATGGCTGAGCAATATTCTGCTGTATATCTATATCTACCTATCATCTATCAACTATCTATCTTCTATCTATCTATCTATCTATCTATCTATCTATCTATCTATCATCTATCTATCATCATGTATCATCTATCTATCTATCTATCATCTATCTATCATCTGTCTATCACATCTTTATCCATTCATCAGCTGATGGACACTTGTGCTGTTTCTATAGTTTGACACTTCTAGATAATGCTACTATGAACATCAGAGTGCATTTATCACTTTGAATTAATGTGCT
>NW_027774471.1:0-293 GCF_054177405.1 Leptonychotes weddellii | reverse complement strand
GTATGTGGGTATGGATTATGGGTGGGTGTGGATGTGTATGTGCACAAAACATGAGAAAGTGCTTTGTCCTGTTTTAAGACTACCAAGCAAAATTGGAGGCTGAACATTGGAGCCATTATATTTGAATCACATTAACGATTAGTGATTCACATAGTATATCCTTGGAATACCATCGTCTTTCTACCAACTACAAGTCCTCTAAGCAGCTGCAGCTGGGTCTGTCCATCTTTGCATGCCCCATTAACTCAATAAATAGTTTTTTGATGCCTGCCCTGAGATGAAAAAATGTCATA
>NW_027774470.1:0-293 GCF_054177405.1 Leptonychotes weddellii | reverse complement strand
ACTTCTCTTCAGGACTGTCTCATGTATAGTCTTCCTATAACTGGAGGAGATACTACCTAGAGGATAGGGCAGGGCTCTGTCCCCATACCACCAACTCTGAGAACTTTGGTGCAACTTTATTCACTTAGGTGTTTTGGGAGAGATGTTGGGTAGAACAAACCATTTTATTTGTGTGTGTGTGTGTGTGTGTTTTGTTTTTTTTTTTTTTTTAAATCAAGGTTTCTGAAAATGTTTAGTTGTCTTTTGGGGAAAAAAAAAAAATCCCAAGTGATTCAGTGAGTAGCCAGGGTTGA
>NW_027774469.1:0-293 GCF_054177405.1 Leptonychotes weddellii | reverse complement strand
TGATGACAGCTTTGTAGTAGAGCCGGCTTCCCCGCTCCGATACCTGGGAGCTCTGCCGCACTCAGGCACCCCCAGTCTTTCTGTGACCCCAAGGGTCCTGAGACCACACTGTCCCAGCAAGGGTTCCACCCTGCTTCACCACCTGAGTGCCTTTCAGGCAGGAACATCCCCCACTGGAGCCAACAAAGTTCCGGTTTTGCACTCTGCTATTATATCACCTTCTGGTAGCCAGCTGATGGAGGCTCCCTCCTCCCACGGTTTAGCTTCCTTTTTTTTTTTTTTTTAAGATTTTA
>NW_027774468.1:0-293 GCF_054177405.1 Leptonychotes weddellii | reverse complement strand
AAATATTGGTTTCAGGAGTAGAATTTACTGATTCATCACTTACATATAACACCCAGTGCTCAACACAACAAGTGCCCTCCTAATAACCATCACCCATTTAGCCCATTTCCCACCTACTCCCTCAGTTCGTTCTCTATAGTTAAGGGTCTCTTATGGTTTGCCTCCCTCTCTTTGACAAAATGCATTCTTAAAGCTGACATCTACTAGGTTATATTAAAATTGTGTGAAAAGTAGAATATACACTCCCTTATAATATTTCAAAGATGATCAGATTTATGTCATGATTTCTTAAT
>NW_027774467.1:0-293 GCF_054177405.1 Leptonychotes weddellii | reverse complement strand
CTTTTAGTCTTGCATCCCCAAATTACAAACCCAGCCCCTCTTGAATGGCCAGTAACTCTTGTTATTTAGTTACTCTGGTTACAGCATAGAGCTCCTAACCCGCAGGACCCCTCTGTGGGAAGCCACGTGGCTCAGCCCTCCCACCCTTCCTCCACAGGACAGGGATAAACCTTCCCCAGCACCTCAGGGGACACCCCCCCATCTTACACTCCCAATTCAGTGTGATGGGGTGAGGATATAAGATGGGGGAAGAAGGCAAGGGACGGAAGACACACCCTCTATAAATGCAGCTT
>NW_027774466.1:0-293 GCF_054177405.1 Leptonychotes weddellii | reverse complement strand
AGGCTAAACCACCCCCCATCCCTCTCCCCTCTAAAACCCTCAGTTTTTTTCTCAGAGTCCATAGTCTCTCATGGTTCGTCTCTCCCTCCAATTCCCCCCCCTCATTTTTCCCTTCCTTTTCCTAATGTCCTCCATGCAATTCCTTATGTTCCACAAATAAGTGAAACCATATGATAATTGACTTTCTCTGCTTGATTTATTTCACTTAGCATAATCTCCTCCAGTCCCATCCATGTTGATGTAAAAGTTGGGTATTCATCCTTTCTGATGGCTGAGTAATATTCCATTGTGTA
>NW_027774465.1:0-293 GCF_054177405.1 Leptonychotes weddellii | reverse complement strand
ATGACACTCTTCAGAGACTCTGATTTTATTTATTAGCCACTTGCTGCATAACCCTACAAGTAGACCTGTGGCTTGAAATAAAGAAAATGCAGCAGAAAGAATGCAATAGAAACATTTGGAGTGTTTTTTAACATCTAGCGGTAAGATTGGACCAGCCACCTTGGGAGCTGATCCCTCCTTTGCCATCCCGTCATGCCCAACTCCCTCTGAGATGGAGGAAGAATTCAGGTCCTTCACTGGAATCTTTCATCAAACACGCTTAAATGCTGATGGTCTAGGATTTGATTCTCTGC
>NW_027774464.1:0-3713 GCF_054177405.1 Leptonychotes weddellii | reverse complement strand
CCCAGAAGACAGGCTGCGAAAACAAGAGGCCAGCAACCCTAAGGTCCCTATGAAACAGGTGCATCCTGCTTGGGTTGTGGTCAGTAATTTGGACTCTATACATTCCCTCAACCACCCCTCAACAGAATGACTAGGAGGAGGAACCCCCAAAATAGGAAAGACTCAGAGACTATGACTTCTGCCACAGATTTACAAATGGATACAGATATAACCAAGATGTCAGAGATGGAATTCAGGGTAGCAATTGTGAAGACAATACCTAGAATGGACAAATCGATTAATGGCAACACAGTCTCTAAGGACAGAAATGAAAGCAGAATTGGCAGAACTTAAACATGCTATCAGTGAGATCCAATCTAATCTAGATAATCCAACAGCTAGGGTAAGCAAGGCAGAAGAACGAACTAATGATCTAGAAGACCAATTAATAGACAAGAAGGGAAAAGAGGAAGCCAGGGAAAAATAACTCAAAATCCATGAAAATAGAATCAGAGAAATAAGTGACACCATGAAACGTTCCAATGTCAGAATTACTGGGATCCCTGGGGGGTGTGGAGAGAGAGAGAGGACTAGAAGATATATTTGAGCAAATCGTAGCTGAGAACTTCCCTAAACTGGGGAATGAAACAAACATTCGTGTCCTAGAGGCAGAGAGGACCCCTCCCAAGATCAAGGAAAACAGGCCAACACCCCGGCATGTAATAGTAAACCTTGCAACTCTTAGAACCAAGGAAACCATCTTAAGGGCATTTGGGGGAAGAGATTCCTTACATACAGAGGGAGGAACATCAGAATAACGTCAGACCTATCCACAGAGACCTGGCAAGCCAGAAAGGGCTGGCAAGACATATTCAGGGCACTAAATGAGAAGAACATGCAGCCAAGAATACTTTATCTGGCAAGGCTGTCGTTTAGAGTGGATGGAGAGATGCAGAGCTTCCAAGACTGGCAGAAACTGAAAGAATATGTGACCACTAAGCTGGCCCTGCAAGAAATATTAAGGGGGGTTCTATCAAAGGAGAAAGACCCCAAGAGTGATATAGAACGGAAATTTACAGGGACAATCTATAAAAACAAGGTCTTCACAGGCAACATGATGACAATAAATTCACATCTTTCAATAATCACTCTCAACGTGAACAGCCTAAATGCTCCCATAAACCAGCACAGGGTTGCAGATTGGATAAAAAAGACAGGACCCATCCATACGCTGTCTACAAGAGACTCATTTTGAACCTAAAGATACATCCAGACTGAAAGGGAAGGGATGGAGATCCATCTTCCATGCCAGTGGACCTCAAAGGAAAGCTGGGTAGCAATCCTTATATCAGACAAATTAGATTTTAAACTGAAGACTGTAGTTAGGGACACAGAAGGACACTATATCATTCTTAAAGGGTCTATCCAACAAGAAGATCTAACAATTGTAAATATCTATGCCCCCAACATGGGAGCAGCCATCTACATAAGCCAAATGTTAACCAAAATAAAGAGTCATATTGATAAAAATACATTAATTGTAGGAGACTTCAATACTCCACTCTCAGCAACAGACAGATCATCTAAGCAGAAAATCAACAAAGAAACAAGAGCTTTGAATGACACACTGGACCAGATGGACCTCATAGATATATACAGAATATTCACCCTAAAACAACAGAATACTCATTCTTCTTGAGCACACATGGCACTTTCTCCAGAATAGACCACATACTGGGTCACAAATCAGGTCTCAGCTGATACCAAAAGATTGAGATTATTCCCTGCATATTCTCAGGCCATAATGCTTTAAAACTGGAACTCAATCATAAGAACAAATTTGGAAGAAATTCAAACACTTGGAAGCTAAAGACCACTCTGCTCAAGAATGTTTGGGTCAACCAGGAAATCAAAGAAGAACTTAAACAATTCATGGAAACCAATGAGAACAAAACACATCGGTCCAAAACCTATGGGATACTGCAAAGGCAGTCCTAAGGGGGAAATACATAGCCATCCAAGCCTCACTCAAAAAAACAGAAAAATCCCGAATTCACCAACTAACTTTACACCTTAAAGAACTAGAGAAAAAGGAACAAACAATGCCTAAGCCACACATTAGAAGAGAAATAATTAAGATTAGAGCAGAGATCACTGAATTAGAAACCAGAAACACAGTAGATCAGATCAATGAAACTAGAAGCTGGTTCTTTGAAAGCTGGTTCAACATTCACAAATCAATCAATGTGATGGAACACTTAATAAGAGGAGAGAGAAGAAACATATGGTCCTCTCAATTGATGCAGAAAAAGCATTTGACAAAATACAGCATCCTTTCCTGATTAAAACTCTTCAGAGTAGAGGGATAGAGGGAACATTCCTCAAGTTCAAAAAATCCATCTATGAAAAACCCACAGTGAATATCATCCTCAATGGGGAAAAGCTGAGAGCCTTTCCCTTAAGATCAGGAACACGACAAAGATGCCGACTCTCACCAATATTGTTCAACATAGTACTAGAAGTCCTAGCCTCAGCAATCAGACAACAAAAAGAAATAAAAGGTATTCAAATTGGCAAAGAAGAAGTCAAACTCTCTCCCTTCGAAGATGACATGATACTTTATGTGGAAAATCCAAAAGACTCCACCCCCAAATTACTAGAACTCATCCAGCAATTCAGTAATGTGGCAGGATACAAAATCAATGCACAGAAATCAGTTGCTTTCTCATACCCTAACAATGCAACTGTAGAAAGAGAAATTAGAGAAACGATTCTATTTACAATAGCCCCCAAAACCGTAAGATGCCTTGGAATAAACTTAACCAAGGAGGTAAAGTATCTATACTCTAGAAACTACAGAACACTCATGAAAGAAATTGAAGAAGACACAAAATGATGGAAAAATATTCCATGCTCATAGATTGGAAGATTAAACATTGTTAAAATGTCTATGCTACCCAGAGCAATCTATACCTTCAACGCTATCCTGATCAAAATTCCAATGACAGGGGCACCTGGGTGGCTCAGTCGTTAAGCGTCTGCCTTCGGCTCAGGTCATGATCCCAGGGTCCTGGGATCGAGCCCCGCATCGGGCTCCCTGCTTGCCGGGAAGCCTGCTTCTCCCCCTCCCACTCCCCCTGCTTGTGTTCCTGCTCTCGCTATGTCTCTCTCTGTCAAATAAATAAATAAAATCTTTAAAAAAATAAAATTAAAAAAATTCCAATGACATTTTTCAAAGTGCTGGAACAAACAATTCTAAACTTTGTATGGAATCAGAAAAGACCCCAAATGGCCAAGGAAATGTTGAAAAAGAAAAACAAAGCTGGGGGCATCACGTTGCCAGATTTCAAGCTATATTACAAAGCAGTGATCACCAAGACAGCATGGTACTGGCCCAAAAACAGACATATAGACCAATGGAACAGAATAGAGAGCCCAGATATGGACCCTCAACTCTATGGTCAAATAATCTTCGACAAAGCAGGAAAAAATATCCAATGGAAAAAAGACAGTCTCTTCAATAAATGGTGCTGGGAAAATTGGACAGCTATATACAGAAGAATGAAACTCGACCATTCTCTAACACCATACACAAAGATAGACTCAAAGTGGATGAAAGACCTCAATGTGAGACAGGAATCCATCAAAATCCTAGAGGAGAACATAGGCAGTAACCTCTTTGACATTGGCCACAGCATCTTCTTTCAAGATACATCTCCAAAAGCTAGTGAAAC
>NW_027774463.1:0-293 GCF_054177405.1 Leptonychotes weddellii | reverse complement strand
CCAGAAGGCAGACCCAGCCCATGCTTCCCTGAGTGGGTACCTGTCAGCACCAGGACCAGCATAGCTTCCTGGTAGAAGAGGCCAGTGCAGGACTGGATGGGATTTATGTCACCTCCGCGTGGGGACTGTGAGCTTCCTTGGGCACTGGCTGCCAAATTCCTCTGTTGAAGTCCTAGCCACCAGGACCGCAGAATGTGACCATGTAATCGGAGACAGCACCTTTAAAGAGGTAAATAAGGCAAAATGAAGTCATATGGGTGGGCTCTGATCCAATCTGGCTGGTGTCCTTCCCC
>NW_027774462.1:0-293 GCF_054177405.1 Leptonychotes weddellii | reverse complement strand
TTTTTTTTTTAAAGATTTTATTTATTTATTTGAGACAGAGAGAATGAGAGAGAGAGAGCACATGAGAGGGGGGAGGGTCAGAGGGAGAAGCAGGCTCCCTGCCGAGCAGGGAGCCCGATGCGGGACTCGATCCCGGGACTCCAGGATCATGACCTGAGCCGAAGGCAGTCGCTTAACCAACTGAGCCACCCAGGCGCCCCCCCCTCCCCCCAGTTTCTATTCTTAAAGACCTTGGGGAGCTGCCCTGTTTCTCGCAGCTTGGTTAGATATTCCGTGTGCGAGTTGGATCTGAA
>NW_027774461.1:0-293 GCF_054177405.1 Leptonychotes weddellii | reverse complement strand
TGATAGAATCAGAATACTGTATCAGTTACTGATTGCTTACTAGAATAGCAAACATTTTTTTTGATGGAGTCAAAAATCTACTTATGCAGGGGCCTGGGTGGTTCAGTTGGTTAAGCACCTGCTTTCAGCTCAGGTCATGATCCAGGGGTCCTGGGATTGAGTCCCACATCGGGCTCCCTGCTCAGCAAGGAGTCTGCTTCTCCCTCTGCCCCTCTTACCCTGCTCATGCATGCACTCTCTCTCTCAAAAATAAATAAAATCTTCCTAAAAAATCTACTTGTGTGCCCAAACAA
>NW_027774460.1:0-293 GCF_054177405.1 Leptonychotes weddellii | reverse complement strand
TCGGCAGGGAGTCTGCTTCTCCCTCTGACCCTCCTCCCTCTCATGCTCTCTGTCTCAAATAAATAAATAAAATCTTTAAAAAAAAAAAAATAATAATTAAATATGATAAATAACATGTAAAATGTTAGCACAGTATTTGGCACACAGTAAGTAGCTCAATAATTAGTATAATCACTCTAGTTATCTATGAGAACAACTGGGGTTCTATAAAAACTAAATGAGATAACATATTTAACATGTCCTGCACTTAGAAGGACCACTTAGAGTTTCCTTTTCCTTCCCTTTCTTGGCTC
>NW_027774459.1:0-293 GCF_054177405.1 Leptonychotes weddellii | reverse complement strand
TCGGCAGGGAGTCTGCTTCTCCCTCTGACCCTCCTCCCTCTCATGCTCTCTGTCTCAAATAAATAAATAAAATCTTTAAAAAAAAAAAAATAATAATTAAATATGATAAATAACATGTAAAATGTTAGCACAGTATTTGGCACACAGTAAGTAGCTCAATAATTAGTATAATCACTCTAGTTATCTATGAGAACAACTGAGGTTCTATAAAAACTAAATGAGATAACATATTTAACATGTCCTGCACTTAGAAGGACCACTTAAAGTTTCCTTTTCCTTCCCTTTCTTGGCTC
>NW_027774458.1:0-293 GCF_054177405.1 Leptonychotes weddellii | reverse complement strand
GCGGAGCAGGGAGCCCGATGCGGGGCTCGATCCCAGGACCCCGGGATCATGACCTGAGCTGAAGGCAGACGCTTAACGATTGAGCCACCCAGGTGCCCCAAAGACCTTTTTTTTTAACTGAACACTTCCCCCTTGAGGTTTTAATAGAATAGATGTACTCTGTATATCAAGTTTATGTGCTGTGGCCCTTTGGAGAGCCACAGCCATTATAATATCTAAGATGTTTTTCACCCCGCTTCCCAGGAACCAAGGCCCTTGACCTCACAGAATGCAGACTTTGAATCTGTGGGCTC
>NW_027774457.1:0-293 GCF_054177405.1 Leptonychotes weddellii | reverse complement strand
ATGGATTGGTCCAGTTTCTGTCAAAGCTCTAATAAGATTTATTGCAAAATTGGAAACAATGTAAAAACATGGTGAGATTAATCTTTCAGCCCTCTCATATATTTTTAAGACTAAACTGATTTTGCTTTTCTTCTACTGTCAATTTATAAAAATTTCAACTTCTTGCATAAACACAATATTTATTTGTAGACTGTACACATGCATCCAAATTTTTTGCATACTTGTCTATAATAGTGGAAATTAGTTACTTAAGATGAAAGGTGTACATCCTAATAGTAATTTTCCCTATCCCC
>NW_027774456.1:0-293 GCF_054177405.1 Leptonychotes weddellii | reverse complement strand
AGAGTGAGGTCCACGGTGGCATGGGCTGCAGGGCAGGCAGCTGAGCAAGGCCTGGCCAGAATTCACTGGATTTAGCAGCCATTTCGGGGCATGGCAGATGCCCGGTGACTGGGGGCTGGAGGGATGGAAGCCATGGGTGCAGGTGATTTTCCACCAAGTTTGGCTGTGAAGAACAGGGGAGGGTTCTAGGAAGGACAACGTCTGAGAGGGAAAATGGGCATGGGGTGAGAGAGGCCACTAGAGGGGAGGAGGGAGGTTAGCATGAGTGAGGATGCCAGGCTGCAGGGTGCAGA
>NW_027774455.1:0-293 GCF_054177405.1 Leptonychotes weddellii | reverse complement strand
ATAAAATAATCAACAACAAACATTCAAAACTTTTATGGTAGATTATCTTCAAGAGAATAAGTGCTCCCCAAAGTGTAGAACTGTGCTGGAAAATGGGAGGACCCTGCCTGAAGAGAAGGAAGGCTTGGCTCCTTGTCCCAGCCTGTGGGGTCTCTGGAGAGCCCCTCACAGTGACTCTTCTCCCCTCTAAAATGTGGAAATTGGGCAGAAACACAAGACAGGCAGGCAGGGAAAGCTACTGCAAGCTCCATTTTATTTCTTTTCCAGGGAATTTCAGAGGATGAAGAGAGGCT
>NW_027774454.1:0-293 GCF_054177405.1 Leptonychotes weddellii | reverse complement strand
AAAAATTTTCAATCCCAGACTGGTTTTACGAGTTCTTAGAAAAGACTGTTGAGTGTACTGTTATTTCAGAGGCAACATTATACAAAGAAAGAAGAGCGCAAAATCACAGACAATTCAGTCAGCTGGTTCCAAGTCATATGACTTGGGTCGTATGGATGACAGGCTATCGTCATTCACACAATTTTTTTGAAAAAAGAAACCTTTACCAAAGGAGCATCTTTGGATTCTGTTTTTAGAACCTTCTGAGCCATGACTTAGAGTCAGCAGAACAGGCTCTGCGGCTGTGGACTTTA
>NW_027774453.1:0-3713 GCF_054177405.1 Leptonychotes weddellii | reverse complement strand
TGTGTTCCCTCTCTCGCTGTGTCTCTCTCTCTGTCAAATAAATAAAATAAAATCTTTAAAAAAAAAAAAATAAATAACAGAAAGGCAGTCAAGAGGTCGGATCCCATAGGTTTTGTAAGCCAAGGTGTGATCTTTAGATTTCAAATAAGTGAGATGGAAAAATATTGGAGGGTTTTGAGTTTAGGAGTGGCATAATTTAGCTTACATTATAAAAACTCACTCTGGCTGCTGCTGTGTGGAGACAGATTAAGTGGGAACAGGGATGGGAAGAAAGTGGAAGTCTGCTGCAATCGATGGAAGAGGAAATGGTGGCTTGGACTGGGGCATCAGTAGTGACTGTAGTGAAAAGTGATCACATTTATACTATTTTGAAGGCAGAGTCAAAGAAAATATTTTATATTGAAATATTTTTGTATGGATTAAAAATAATAGCAGTGATAACTACAGTTGATTGAATACCTATTACATACAAGGCACGTTACTTATATTATGCCATGCTACTTTTTCCAACAACTCTGATGTAGGCACTACTGACATGAGAATGGGCAACAGAAGAGTCAGTTGACTTAGCCACCAGCTACATCTAGTAAGCAGAAGTAGGATTTGAATCCACATCTATCTGCCTCAAGATATCTCACCTCCAAGATTAAAAGAGGTACAGAAATCATAGTTCAATGGCTGTGCACATATCAGAATGGATAGCTTAACAGAAAGCTAGTAATTGTATCAATTATTTTTTCAGGAAACATGCAATGTCTGACTGAAGTTAAATCTTGGCTTAATAAAGCTTACTTTAATAAGGTAGTAAGATACATTTAATAAGGTAACATACCTAAGTATATATGATTACCTAAAAATTTTCACATCTTTTAAACCCTGAAAAGATAAATGATCCAATTGATTAAAAAATCAGTATATTTGAAAACACAGAGACTTAAAAATTTACTCTGAAAAGATAATCAGATATGCTCACATATATTTTTCTTGAAAATGTCTGTTCCAGTATTTACAATGGTAAAAGAAATGGAAGCATCTGAATGTTTAATCAAAGGAGAGATATTAAATTTATTCTGTATGATGAAAGATAAAGCATACATGGGAAATTGGGTTCCCAACATTTTTTTTTCACTATTTTTAAAACTGTGGTAGGGATGCCTGGGTGGGACAGTCAGTTAAGCATCTGACTCTTGGTTTTGGCTCGGGTCTTGATCTCAGGGTCATGAGATTGAGCCCTGCATTGGGCTCCATGCTCAGCATGGAGTCTGCTTGAGATTCTCTCTTCTTGTCCCTCTGCCCCTCCTGCTCGTGCTCTCTCTTTCTCTCTAAAATAAACAAATAAATCTTAAAAAAATAAAAATAAAATTGTGGTAAAATATACACAATATTCATTATTTTAACCATTTAGAGTGTGCAATTCAGTGACATTAAGTACTTTCACAATGTGTACAACCATCATTTCTATCTATATCGAAAACTTTTTCATTGTCTTCAACATAAACTCTGAACCCATTAAAAAATAACTCCCCCCAATTCTACCCTCCTTTCAGCCTCTGGTAACCTTTACTCTACTTTCTGTCTCTATGAATTTGCCTGTTCTAGGCACATAATATAAGTGAAATCATACAATATTTGTCCTTTTGTGTCTGGCTTAGCATAATGTTAGCATAATGTTTTCAAGATCCATTCATGCTGTAGTATATATAAAAATTTTGTTCCTTTTTATGACTGAATAGTAGCCCATTGTATGCATATACCGCAGTTTTGTTTATCCTAACATTCTCTGATGAACAGTTAGGTTGTTTTGGTTATTGGGAATAATGATGCTATGAACACCAGTATACAAACATCTGTTCAAGTCCCTGCTTTCAGTTCTTTTGGATATGTTACAAGGAATAGAATTGCTGGGTCATATAGTAGTTCTATGTTTAACTTTTTGAGGAACTGGCAAACTGTTTCCCATAGTAGATGCACCATTTTACACTCCCGTCAACAATGCATGAGGGTTCCAAATTCTTCATATCCCCACTAACATATTTTATTTTCCATTTTCTTCATTATAACTATCCTGATAGGTGAAAAGTGGTAGCTCATGCTTTTGATTTGCATTTCCCTAAGACTAATGATGTCAAACATCTTTTCACGTTCTTATTGTCCATTTGTATATTATCTTTGGAGAAATGTCTATTCAAGTCCTTTGCTTATTTTTGAATTGAGGGTTTTTTTGTAATTATGGTTAAATTGTAGGATTTCTTTATATATTCTGGATACGAGTCCCTTATCAGATATATGATTTGCAAATATTTTCTCCTATTTTATAGGTTGTTTTTTGTTTTCTTGGTAGTGTATTTTGATGACACTTTCTTAATTTTGATGAAGTACAATTTATCTATTTTTTTCTTTTTTTGTTTATACTTTTGGTGTCATATCCATAAAATAGTTGCCAAATCCAATGGCATAAAGATTTTCCCTAACATTTTCTCCTAAGAGTTTTATAGTTTTAGCTCTTAAGTTTAGGTCGTTGGTCCATCTTGAGTTAATTTTGTGCATAGTGTAAGTTAATTTTGTGCACTTCATTCTTTTGCATGTGGATATCCTGTTTTCTCAGAACCATTTGTTGAAAAGACTGTCCTTTTCCTCATTGAATGGTCATTTTCAACTATTGTTGAAAATCAATTAACTATATATGTGAGAATTTATTTCTGGGCTCTCCATTCTATGTCACTGGTTTATATGTCCATCCTTATGCCAGTACCATACTGTTTTAATTACTATAGCATTGTAATAACTTTTGGAGTCAGGAAGTGTGAGACCTCCAACTCTATCTTCTTTTTATAATTGTTTGGGCTATTCAGGGACCCTTGCAATCCAATATGAATTTAAAGGTTGATTTTTCCATTTTTGTGGGAAAAGGATACTGAAATTTTGATAGGGATGGCAGTGAACCTGTACGTTACTTTGGATAGTACTAACATCTTAACAATATTAAGTCTTTTTATCCATGAACATAGGTCCCTTTTCATTTAGTTGTCTTCTTTAATTTCTTTTAGCAATGTTTTGTAGTTTTTAGTGTACAGACATTTCACTTCCTCAGTAAAATTTATTGCAAGCACTTAATTCTTTTAGATATTATTGGGTTTTTAAAAAATTTTTTTATTGTTATGTTAATCACCATACATTACATCATTAGTTTTAGATGTAGTGTTCCATGATTCATTGTTTGTGCACAACACCCAGTGCTCCATGCAGAACATGCCCTCTTTAATACCCATCACCAGGCTAACCCATTCTCCCACCCCACTCACCTCTAGAACCCTCAGTTTGTTTTTCAGGGTCCATCGTCTCTCATGGTTCATCTCCCACTCTGATTTCCCTCCCTTCATTCTTCCCCTCCTGCTATCTTCTTCTTCTTTTTTTTTCCTTAACATATATTGCAATATTTGTTTCAGAGGTACAGATCTGTGATTCAACAGTCTTGCACAATTCACAGCGCTCACCATAACACATATCCTCCCCAATGTCCATCACCCAGCCACCCCATCCCTCCCACCCCCCATCACTCCAGCAACCCTCAGTTTGTTTCCTGAGATTAAGAATTCCTCATATCACTGAGGTCATATGATACACGTCTTTCTCTGATTGACTTATTTCACTCAGCATAATATCCTCCAGTTCCATCCACGTCATTGCAAATGGCAAGATCTCATTCCTTTTGA
>NW_027774452.1:0-293 GCF_054177405.1 Leptonychotes weddellii | reverse complement strand
GGCAACAAGGATCTTCCACACAGGGCGGCCAAGTCTTGCCCCTGTACCACCTCTTCCTGAACATGGAGGAAAAGTTCGTTTGGGGCTGATTCCTGAAGAATTCTTCCAGTTCCTTTATCCCAAAACTGGCGTAACAGGACCCTATGTGCTTGGAACCGGACTTATCCTATATTTTCTGTCCAAAGAAATATATGTGATTACTGCAGAGACCTTCTCTGCCATATCAACAATAGGGTTGCTTATCTATGTAGTTAAAAAATATGGTGCCTCTATTGGAGAATTTGCTGATAAAC
>NW_027774451.1:0-293 GCF_054177405.1 Leptonychotes weddellii | reverse complement strand
TTAAATGTGTATAATATATTATATTGAATTATTACATGCATCATTTTATTATATATAATCTAGTAAATATAGATATTAGGTATGATAAAAATAGTATAGATTATATATATTGTATCAAATGTTACATGTTGCATATACATATCATATATTATAAGTTATACATTTAAGTCCTATAAGTTATATAGAGAGGTGATGAGGGAACGGAAGGCAAGCTGAGGACAAAGCAGAAGCTGACACCCCAAGCCCCCCCCATGGGATCTGTGTGACATTCCTCAGGCACTCCTGGCTGCCCT
>NW_027774450.1:0-293 GCF_054177405.1 Leptonychotes weddellii | reverse complement strand
ATGCAAAGGCAGTATCTCTTAATTTTCATTTTATGATGTATTCTTCAAAAAAATTTCTCTAATGATGATGATCGTATGTTTTTATTTTCTTGGTACTACTGGTGGTGAATTATATTAATATGATTCTAAATATTGGACCATCCTTTGGTCATTATTCCTTAATGTACTATTGGATCCATTTGCTAGTGTTTTATTTAGGATTTTCACATTGATATCCATGAGTGATGTTGACCTGTAGTTTGGGAATGTTTTTTGTGAACTCTTCATCATCTTTTTGTATTAATATTATGATT
>NW_027774449.1:0-293 GCF_054177405.1 Leptonychotes weddellii | reverse complement strand
GCGCCTGGGTGGCTCAGTTGGTTAAGCGACTGCCTTCGGCTCAGGTCATGATCCTGGAGTCCCGGGATCGAGTCCCGCATCGGGCTCCCTGCTCGGCAGGGAGTCTGCTTCTCCCTCTGACCCTCCTCCCTCTCATGCTCTCTGTCTCTCATTCTCTCTGTCTCAAATAAATAAATAAAATCTTTTAAAAAAAAAAAGATTATTTTGGGTTTCAGTCTACCTCCTTTGTTCATAAACATTTTGGGGCAAATGATGACATTCTCCTATAGTACTGACCCAAATAACTAGAATCT
>NW_027774448.1:0-293 GCF_054177405.1 Leptonychotes weddellii | reverse complement strand
AATTTAGTGTTGTAAAACAATAAGCATTTTATATGATAGTTTCCATGGGTCAGGGATTCAGTAGCAGCTTAGCTGAGTGATTCTAGCTCTAGACTCTTACGGGAGCAAGGTGTTGGCTGGGGCTGTAGTCATCTGAAGGCTTGACTTGGGCTAGAAGATCCATTTCCAAGATGGCACACTTACATAGCCCTGGTTATAGACAGGAAACTTCAGATCCTCTCCATGAGGACCTCTCAGTGAATTGCTTTACTGTTCTCATGACCCGGTGGCTGCCTTTTCCCAGGGTAAGCAGT
>NW_027774447.1:0-293 GCF_054177405.1 Leptonychotes weddellii | reverse complement strand
TCCTGCTAGCCTCAGTGTCCTCATCTGTAACCTGGGAATCACAAGCACTTCATGCATGGGCGTGTTGGAAGATACCGTGTTCATTGCAGAGTGTGCCTTAGGACAGAGCCTGGCACCCGAGGGACCCTCGGTAACGTGAACTCTCAGGGTCCCTATTATGAGGAGTTTGTTCACAGGTTGCTTGCTGTGTGTGTTTTCTTTTTTTTTTTTTTTTAAAGATTTTATTTATTTATTTGAGAGAGAGAGAATGAGAGACAGCGAGTACATGAGAGGGGGGAGGGTCAGAGGGAGAA
>NW_027774446.1:0-293 GCF_054177405.1 Leptonychotes weddellii | reverse complement strand
ATAAGTGCCCTCTGTGTGCTTAGTTGTATCACCTTTATTTTATTTGATTTTCTGTCATTCGTATTTTCCCCCAAGCTGCCTGGGCATGTCCGTAGTTTCTCTTTTTATTTTAATTTTTTCCCCAAAAATGCATTTCTGGAATTAGTTATTAATTCTATTGTGTTGCATTTTAATTTGTGTCTTTTTTAAAATTTTTTTTAAGATTTCATGTATTTATTTGAGAAAGAGTGAGCGAGAGAGAGAGAGAGAGAGAGTAGGGGGAGGGGCAGAGACAGAGGGAGAAGCAGACATCC
>NW_027774445.1:0-293 GCF_054177405.1 Leptonychotes weddellii | reverse complement strand
AGTTCCCTTAGGGGCGCCTGGGTGGCTCAGTCGGTTAAGCGTCTGCCTTCGGCTCGGGTCATGATCCCAGGGTCCTGGGATCGAGCCCCACATCGGGCTCCCTGCTCGGCGGGAAGCCTGCTTCTCCCTCTCCCACTTCCCCTGCTTGTGTTCCCGCTCTCGCTGTGTCTCTCTCTGTCAAATAAATAAATAAAATCTTAAAAAAAAAAAAAGTTCCCTTAATGCAAAACAAACTGACATCATTCTTCTTATAGTAAATTGTTAAGCTTACAAAAAAAATTCTCACAGTATTG
>NW_027774444.1:0-293 GCF_054177405.1 Leptonychotes weddellii | reverse complement strand
AGACTGTAGCACCTGGACTCCTGGCTCTCTGGCTTCCGGATGGGTTAGGCCAATGGAAGGTGGGGCCAATGGATTGAGCCAATGGAAAGCAACGGCAGGAGATCAGAGTGCCATATACTTAAGATAGCAAAGAGTACTTTGCAGGTGTGATTAAATTAAGGATCTTGAGATGGAGAGATTATCCTGGATTATTTGGGTCAGCCCAGTATAATCATCTGGGTCCTTATAAGTGAAATAGGGAGTAAGGAATGTCAGCATGAGACGCGACCAGCTGTTCATGGCTTTGAAGATAG
>NW_027774443.1:0-293 GCF_054177405.1 Leptonychotes weddellii | reverse complement strand
ACAGACTGTGATCTCTCCGCTCTGACGCAGAGGGTTGGAAATGATCTCTTCTGGTCTGACTCTTGGAAGAGATGTGGAAAGCCACCAGGGAAAACCAACAGAGAACAAAAGCCCCCCAAAACTGGTTTTCACTGAGCCCATCCCCTGCCACAGGGGGGTAGGGAAACTCTGCCCAAACAGGGCTGCCTGAGTGACAGCACGGCAGGCCCCTCCCCCAGAAGACAGGCTGAGAGAATAAGAGGCCGACAACCCTAAGGTCCCTATAAAACAGGTGCATCTTGCTTGGGTTGTGG
>NW_027774442.1:0-3713 GCF_054177405.1 Leptonychotes weddellii | reverse complement strand
AAAAAAAAAAAAAAAGAAGAAGAAGAAGAAGATAGCAGGAGGGGCAGAATGAATGGGGGGAAATAGGAGGGGGAGATATACCATAAGAAACGATGGATTCTGAAAAACAAACTGAGGGTTCTAGAGGGGAGGGGGTTGGGAGGATGGGTTAGCCTGGTGATGGGTATTAAAGGGGCACGTTCTGCATGGAGCACTGGGTGTTATAAGCAAACAATGAGTCATGGAACACTACATCAAAAACTAATGATGTAATGTATGGTGATTAACATAACAATAAAAAATTAAAAAAAAATTCAAGGGCTAAAGGGATAAATAGCAGACAAATAAGGTATCAATTATATGGTGTGATGAGTTCAATATAGGTAGATGTGAAGTGTATCAAATCTGACTTGAATTTAGGGAGGCCTTCTATATTTGATGATGTTACCAGCATCTTAAAACATAAGGAGGAATTATAAAGATAAAGTGAGTTGGTAGGATGGGTGAAGGTCATACTGTGTAAAGGAAGTGATAGGTGTGATATAGTGTGGTATATTCTGAGATCCATGAATAGGACAGAACAGGCACAAAATGGAAAGACAAGTCAAGACCTTGTGCACCATTTTAAGGAGTTTTAACAGAAATGGTTGATAACTGAATGCTTTTAATTGAAAAAGTAGCAGGTCAGATTTGTATGAAAACTAAGTCTAGTTATTCAAAGTGCTTCAACCTAGTCTGTGAGATCCAATTTTTGTACACATCAAAATTTTTCCCAGTCCCTTAGCCATGGAATTCCTTTAATAGCAGTCTAACCAGCAAATATGTAGTCAGATGTGCATGTGTGGATAGATCAATGTTAATGCCAACTTTTACCTAAAAAGATCATATTTCAGCTTCATAAAGATTGTTTACAAAAAGGGAATGTATAGACTCCTTAATCATCTTTTTTTATTATGAACTTCTTGAAGTCAATAATTGTATTTGACACATATTTTTCATCCCCCAAACTACCACATTGCCTTGAACATGGTGATTAATATATATCTGAATGCATGAATGACTAAGAAATCATGAAATACAAGAATCATTTGGAGATCTATAGGAAGCTAGTTTCAGCAATTTGATTTTATCATATGTTCTATTTCATATTCATTGGAAAGCTCTCCCTTCTGTTAGCACAGCATTTGTTTTTGTCACATGGTTTATCAATGTTGCTAATGAGCTGCTAATTAGCTGCCAATTCTTGTGCGATTTAGGAAGAAAGGTGGAGAAGGACTGTTCAAAGGAATATGCATCAGTGATCATGCCTATTTGTTTTATATGTCTCTGGTCCTGTAGCACAGAAATGTTATACATGAAGTTATCACAGGATCACTGAGTATGGCTGTGAATGGGTTATGACTTCATTAAAAATTACTGGTATCGTGTTTTACAAGTATTCTTTCTCTTTTATAAAGGCAAGATTTTAGTGAAGGAGGTTCTAGGTTAGCACAGCATCATTTAATATAATGAGAAAAATATACACATTCCCATCCACAACATGGGACCCACAGTCTTGGGTTTGAATCTTAGTTTTGTTGTTTACTAATTGTTTAATGTTAATCCAGTTGTTTCACATTTTTTTATCTCATCTATAAAGTGGGAATAATGCTTGTTTCTGAGGGTTTTAGTCAATGATAAAACAGAGATAACATAGGTAAAGCATTAGCTGAATCCTTGCATATGGAAGGTCCTTAAAAATACTGGTTTTTCTTCTTTTCCTATGATGATGAGTCATATTGTGTTTTCCTGAATCATACACTGAATTTCATGATTTAGCCCATGTGTTATTATACAAGCATGATTTGTGTGTTTCTCATGGTGATTCCCTTAAAGTTTAGGATATACCTGCATATTCCCAGAGTTTTTCTAAATATTGTGGTCCTAATTTATCAAATTTCTTTCATGAATCTCTGTCTTACTAAAGGTGTTCAGTTTTTGAAATTAAAGCATGTATCATACCATTAAGATCTTTAATGCACACTCCTTGTAACTTAATGATTTACACTACTACAGTCTTAAAATTTAAATTCTTGGGGTGAGAGACAAATTTGATTAGAGCTTTCTCCTTTTCCCAGATTGCTAGGTAGCTTTAAATTGCTTAAAGATTGGTGATTATTTATTTAGAGTACTCATTGAACTTAAAGTAGGCTGAGGCAGAGATAGTAAAGCTTGCAAAATACTCCCATATGTCACTCTTCATTTCTAAGCTCCTTCCATTTTGATGATGCCATTTGACTGCTTTGGCCAATGAACTAAGGATTGAGTTGTGTGTCACTTCTGGCTTGAGGCAGGGACATACCCAAATTTGAGTTTTTAATCTGTCCCTTCCCCTATCTCGATAATTGAAAGGCTGCAATTACCGGATGGTATAGCTTACAAGTTGCTAGAAACTCCTTCTGGTTCCCTTAGTCACCATGTGGAGTATATCTTCTATTCTCATTCCTCCAGTCCCTCCGAACCCTCAACGGACATACACTGAATGATGCAGAGATATTTATTGTGTTAACCCACTGGGATTTGGTGTCAAAGTTGTTACTCTCTTATAACTTTGTCTATCCAAATTAATGCCTTACTAAAACATACCTTCCTTCCAGGAAAAAAAGAAATTACTCCTCTACCATTTCTGGCAAATATATTGGAATTTTAAAAAAATCAACACACACACAAAACCAAAACAAAAAAACAAACAACACACACAAAAAAACAATGTCCAAAAATAATATATGTCCAAAAATAATCTTTATGCTAATATTAGGTAACAATTGAGAGGATTTTTGTCTTTGTTTTTAAATCTCTAGAAAATTTTACTATTTACTGTAATAGTTCCACACTCAACTCATTATAACAATCACTTGGGCTATTTCTTAAACTATATAGTATCCTGGATCTCATGCCTAAATAATTACAATTTCCTGGGGAGACACTAGAGAATATGACGTTTTTTAAATTTTATTTTATTTTATTGTTAGTCACCATACAGTACATCATTAGTGTTTGATGCAGTGTTCCATGATTCACTGATTTTGTATAACACCCAGTGCTCCATGCAATATGTGCCCTCCTTAATACCCATCACTGGGCTAACTCATCCCCCCACCCCCTCCCCTCTAAAACCCTCAGTTTGTTTCTCGGAGTCCATAGTTTTTCATGGTTCGTCTCCCCCTCCAATTTCCCCTCCTTCATTTTTCCCTTCCTTCTCCTAATGTCCTCCATGCTATTCCTTATGTTCCACAAATAAGTGAAACCACATGATAATTGACTTTCTCTGCTTGACTTATTTCACTTAGCATAATCTCCTCCAGTCCCTTCCATGTTGATGTAAAAGTTGGGTATTCATCCTTTCTGATGGCTGAGTTCCATTGTATATATGGACCACATCCTCTTTATCCATTCAATGTTCCATTGTATATATGGACCACATCCTCTTTATCCATTCGTCTGTTGAAGGGCATCTCGGCTCTTTCTACAGTTTGGCTATTGTGGCTATTGTTGCTATGAACATTGGGGTGTATATGGCCCTTCATTTCACTACATCTGTGTCTTTGGGGTAAATACCCAGGAGTGCAATTGCTGGGTCATAGGGTAGCTCTATTTTTAAATTTTTGAGGAACCTCCACACTGTTTTCCAAAGTGGCTATACCAACTTCCATTCCCACCAACAGTATAAGAGGGTTCCCCTTTCTCCACAACCT
>NW_027774441.1:0-293 GCF_054177405.1 Leptonychotes weddellii | reverse complement strand
GCCATCACCCGCTCCTTGCCTAGTTCAAGCCCACGCCTCGCTTCCCTGGAGCCGCTGCAGCCACCCCACCGCCTCTTCCTTCCCCTCCAGTCCCACCTGTAAACACACACCGATCAGTCCGCCCTGAGCCAGCTTCCTTCCCCGAAGTGCGGCCAAGGGAGCCAGGCCCATACACGTCCGCAGGTGAATGCTGTTGAGCACACAGCAAAGATGCTAGTCAAATCATTGTCCCTTTCCCTTTTGATTTTCCAATTTCACACTGAGTTGCTTTCTTTCTATTTATTAAATGTGAA
>NW_027774440.1:0-293 GCF_054177405.1 Leptonychotes weddellii | reverse complement strand
GCCCCAGGGCAGCTGAGTTTGCACAAGAGCCCCTCAGTAATATCCCTCCTTACTGTAGGCTGCCACATCAGGGGTGGGGTTCCTGTTTTTACCATATCTCCATCTCTCCTACCTTCTATCGCGTGTGTGTGTGCGTGCGCACGCATGCATGTGTGTTTTCCTATATATCGCTCAGCGCTCATCACAGTAGTGGTACTCTTCACATATTTCACCCATCCTTCCACCCACCTCCTCTCTGGTACCCATAAGTTCTCTATATTTAGGAGTCTGTTCTTTGTCTTTTTTCCCTTGCT
>NW_027774439.1:0-293 GCF_054177405.1 Leptonychotes weddellii | reverse complement strand
CACAAGGTTTTCTGTTGAAACATAAAATTTCTTGATACAGTCACTGCCTTCTTTAATCAAGGATAATCAAAAGTAAGATGATTTTTCTTTACAAAATAATTAAGTTCTCATTAGATTTGGCCTGATTATTTGCAAAAGTGCAGCAAGAATACCAATTGAACAAATAGGCCTTTTAATTTAATTTAATTTTATTATGTTATGTTAATCACCATACATTACATCATTAATTTTTGTTGTAGTGTTCCATGATTCATTGTTTGCATATAACACCCAGGGCTCCATTCAGTACGTGC
>NW_027774438.1:0-293 GCF_054177405.1 Leptonychotes weddellii | reverse complement strand
ACAACAAAAACCAAAGCATGTCCTTCGGGTGATTCATATGTACCCAGAGCTTTAGAAGTAATAGTCAGTCCTAGATAGACCCTGTTCCTTTTCATCTTCAGAGAGTTTACCTGTAAAGAGCAAACCCTCACTGTTTACACCATTGGTGGTAGCTATCAATTCATTGCCTCTCAGCTCCAAGTCACATTTTCTGTTCAAATGGAATGGCTGCATGGTTTCAGTCTCAGATGATTCATTTAGATTTTCCATCAGATCCTTCTAGAACATAGGATCAAACCATGGGTTGCATCAAC
>NW_027774437.1:0-293 GCF_054177405.1 Leptonychotes weddellii | reverse complement strand
TTTTTTTTTTCCTGTTGCCCCAAGTGATTGTTTTAGGATATACTGAGTGTTAATCTTACTTCTCTTAGGAAACTAATATATAGATTTAGTTTAACTTCCTTCTTCAAACTCAATTAATGAGATCATTCTTTGCCCTCCCTCCCTTCTCCGTTTTTACTTCAGATGGTGCTTGGTGCCCAATCAGAAAACTGTGGGGTAACAAGCTCCAGAACACTTCTTTTTTCTTTTTTCTTTTTATTTATTTAGTTATTCTTAAAGATTTTTTTTTTAAAGATTTTATTTATTTTTTTTTT
>NW_027774436.1:0-293 GCF_054177405.1 Leptonychotes weddellii | reverse complement strand
TGGATCACTACATCAAAAACTAATGATGTATTGTATGGTGACTGACATAACATAATAAAATTAAATTACATTTAAAAAAATACTTGAAAAGCTAAAAAAAAAAAATGAAGTTGGATTCCTACCTCATACCATATACAAAAATTAACTCAAAATAGACCAATGACCTAAATATAAGAGCTAAAATAATAAACCTTAGATGAAAACACTGAAGGTAAAGCTTCATGACTTTAGATTTTTGGCAATGGATTCTTAGATATGACACCAAAACCATAAGCAACAAAAGAAAAAAAACA
>NW_027774435.1:0-293 GCF_054177405.1 Leptonychotes weddellii | reverse complement strand
ATGTCATCCTCTAATGAATAGCACTTGTGTTTAGGGTTCCCTGGAGAAAGGATGGATTCTAAGGCTGGGACAGCAAATGCATAAAATGGGCCAGATATATGACTGGGGAACACGACAGAAGGACAAGGGTGCCAACATGGAAGTGCTCCCAACTTGTCAAAGCTGGGCCAATTTGAGCAAAAACAGGAACAGACAGAAACAGACTGAAATGTATTGGATTATAACACAAAGAATAAAATTAAAAAAAAAACCATAGATCCACACTCAGATAAATAAATGATTGAATGAATGAA
>NW_027774434.1:0-293 GCF_054177405.1 Leptonychotes weddellii | reverse complement strand
GTTTTCTCTTCCTTATGATTTTCTTAGTAACATTTTCCCTAATGTATTTATTGTAAGAATACAATATGTGATATATACATATGACCTATAAAGTATGTGTTAATCAACTGTTTAGGTTATCAGTAAGGCTCCCGGTCAACAGTGGGGTACCTGTAGTTATTTTTGTGGGAGGGGGGAACCAAAGTTACACACGGATTTTCCACTGTGGGAAGGGGGGTGTCGATGCCCCTAACCCTGCACTGTTCAAGAGTCAACTGTATTTCTTATTGTAAATCACAGTATCACAGACTTCA
>NW_027774433.1:0-293 GCF_054177405.1 Leptonychotes weddellii | reverse complement strand
ATAACTAGAGTGATTATACTAATTATTGAGCTACTTACTGTGTGCCAAATACTGTGCTAACATTTTACATGTTATTTATCATATTTAATTATTATTTTTTTTTTTTTAAAGATTTTATTTATTTATTTGAGACAGAGAGCATGAGAGGGAGGAGGGTCAGAGGGAGAAGCAGACTCCCTGCCGAGCAGGGAGCCTGATGTGGGACTCGATCCCAGGACTCCAGGATCACGACCTGAGCCGAAGGCAGTCGCTTAACCAACTGAGCCACCCAGGCGCCCTATCATATTTAATTC
>NW_027774432.1:0-293 GCF_054177405.1 Leptonychotes weddellii | reverse complement strand
AATTGGGAGCAGCTGGCGGTTTTAGAAGCACAAAGGGCAGAGACGTGCCCCAACTGGGAGGCAGGACTGGGAGCGCTGCGGAGGGGCGCACAAAGCAGGATGCTGCAGTTTATAGCAGCACGGACAGAAACGGAGACAGTGTGGCCTGAAAAACAGACTGAGGTCTCTCTGCTCTGAGGCAGAGGGTTGGAAAAGGTCTCTTCTGCTCTGACTCGCAGAAGAGACGCGGAAAGCCACCAGGGAAAGGCGCCAGAGAACAAAAGCCCCAAAGACTGATTCCCACTGAGCCCATC
>NW_027774431.1:0-3714 GCF_054177405.1 Leptonychotes weddellii | reverse complement strand
GTCCTATTCTTAATATCGAAGTGAGAGGGGCGCCTGGGTGGCTCAGTCGTTAAGCATCTGCCTTCGGCTCAGGTCATGATCCCAGGGTCCTGGGATCGAGCCCCGCATCGGGCTCCCTGCTCCGTGGGAAGCCTGTTTCTCCCTCTCCCTCTCCCCCTGCTTGTGATCTGGCTCTCACTGTGTCTCTCTCTGTCAAATAAATAAATAAAATCTTAAAAAAAAAAAAATTGAAGTGAGAGCATTAGGTACTATTGTGCTTCATGTAATTGTACCGTTATGCATAATGTTTATTTGTGGTCTGTTTGATACTTTTCTACATTAAGGTAATCATATAATTTTTCTCTTATTAATGTGGTAAAAGACTAATTGATAGATTTCCTGATGTTGAACCATCCTTGCATTTTGTGGAAAAAAAAACACTATTTGATCATGATATGTTAATGTTAATTGATAATGGTATGTTAAAATTATGTAAAATTTTAACAGTCATGTTCATATGTGGAACAGACCTTTTCATTATCATATGTTGTTCCTGTTTTGGAAATAAGATTATATGAACTTTATAAAATTAGCTGGGCAGCTTTTACTCTTTTTTCCTTTTCTGGAAATAGCTTATAAGATAGGAATGAACCATTTATTGATAGTTTGGTAGAGTTTGCTTTCAAAGCCATCTCAACGGGATTTTTCTAGGATAAGAGGTCTTTGACAACCTTTAGCCTTGATTTATTATTCTCTATATTGGCACGCCTGAGTGGCTCAGTCAGTTAAGCGTCTGACTCGATTTCGGCTCAGGTCATGGTCTCAGGGTCCTGGGATCGAGCCCTGTGTTGGGCTCTTCGCTCATCAGGGAGTCTGCTTGAGATTGTCTTCCTCTCCCTCTGCCCCACTTGCTCTCTCTAAAATAAATAAATCTTAAAAAAGTAATATTCCCTATATTTCCTCATGCAATTATATATTTCTCAGTTTATCCCCTTCATTTAGATTTCAAATTTAATAACTATATAGTTGGTGTTCAATTCTCTATCATGTCTAAAGTCACTGCCCTTAGTCTATTCTGCATTTTTCTCTTATCTTTTTGTTCTTGTTATTGTTGTTGTTCAGTTGGTTTAAAAAAACCTCCTTTTTGGGGCGCCTGGGTGGCTCAGTTGGTTAAGCGACTGCCTTCGGCTCAGGTCATGATCCGGGAGTCCCGGGATCGAGTCCCGCATCGGGCTCCCTGCTCGGCAGGGAGTCTGCTTCTCCCTCTGACCCTCCCCCCCTCTCATGTGCTTGCTCTCTCTCATTCTCTCTCTCTCAAATAAATAAATAAAATCTTTAAAAAAAAAAAAAAAACCTCCTTTCAGGGTGCCTGGGTGGCTCAGTCGTTAAGCGTCTGCCTTCAGATCAGGTCATGGCCCCAGGGTCCTGGGATCGAGCCCCGCATGGGGCTCCCTGCTCCGCGGGAAGCCTGCTTCTCCCTCTCCCACTCCCCCTGCTTGTGTTCCCTCTCTCGCTGTGTCTCTCTGTCAAATAAATAAATAAAATCTTTTAAATAAATAAATAAATAAATAAATAAATAAACCTCCTTTCTTTCTTCAGAGGCTTGGATGCATTCTGCATCTTTTCAAAGATAGAGCTTCTGGTTCTGTTAATCTTCTGTCTTCTGCACCTTATTGTTTTTCTCTCTTCTTGTCTCACTGCATTGCTCTTTAATACATTTTGGTAGGTGATTCACTTGGCTGAACTTAATCTCCAAACTCTGCCTCTCTGGAGATAGGTAGTCGCTGAAGCTGTAATTTATTAAGTTCTTTCAGCCTTAGCTGGATGCCTGGAGTTTGTCCAATGCTTGCATAAATAAAAGATTAGTCAGAAATTTTGAACTTTTAAGTGCTGGTGAAGGCTTTAAAAAAAAGTGAGGAAAAGCCTACAGAGGTCTGTAGATCAAGAGGGACTGTCCTTAAGAATCTGCACCTTGCTAGCCTCATCAGCACCCAAACCTAATTCAGAGGACAAGATTCTTAACTTTGAGCTGGTACTATAAGATGAGACTTTGTGGGTGGGGGGGTTTGGAAGGGGGGTGAGTGTTTTTCAAGTAAAAGGACATGAATCACCAAGGAGTCTGCCAGAACAGGCTGTGGGAGGGAGCCATAAAGATGGCTCCCAATGATCTTGCCTCCTGTTATCCGTACTCTTTTGTAATCCTTTCCCCTTGGAAATGAGCTGGACCTCATGACCACTTCTAATTAACCGAATACAAAAAGAAGGGATGTCACTAGTAATAATAGGTTACAAAAGGACTTTGGCTTCCGTCTTAGGTACCCTCTCTTGCCTGCTCACTTTCAAGGAAGGCAGATGCCATGCTGTGAGCTGCCCATGTGGAAAGAACTGATGTGCCCAGACAAAAGCCAGCAACGACCCCCAACCCAGCCAACATTTTAAATAAGTGCGTTCGGAAGATGATTCTCCTCCAGTAAAGCCTTCAGATGACTGCAGCATTGGGCAACAACTTGCCTGCAGCCTTGTGGGAACTGAGGCACCCAGGTAAGCCATGCCTGATTCCTTTCCCAAAGAAATTGTAAGATAATAAATATGTTTGTTTTAAGCCACTATGCTTTAGGGTCCTTTGTTACATAATAGCTAACGATCTTACCACCACAACTCTTACTCTATGATACAGCGAGTTAAAGTAGGGATCCTATCAGTAATCAAAGATACCATATGGATGGATTAGAATGACAGTAGCTACTATGATCAAAACCCAAGTGTCATCACCTTAACACATACAAGTTTATTTCTCACTCACATAATAATCCGTTGCTGGTGCTCCTGGGTGGCTGATGGCTTTCCTCCAAATAGTGGTTTAGGGGCCCAGAGTTCTTCCTTCTTGCAGTTTTGCCATTCCATATTATCAAGATTCTTCTTCCAGCTGGACAGTACGTCATCTTATTAACAAAGCCCCAACTGACATACTGCTATTCAAACCACACTGAAGAAAATTAGTCTAATAGCCATAACCAGAAGCAACAGTGGCTGAGTAATGTAGGATGTGCCTAGATACTCACATTCCAGAATCAATTCCAGACAATAGAAAAAGAGGCACAACCTTTGGTGGTCATCTAGTCATAACACAGATATTAACAAATACCCATGACCTTGGAAAATAATCATATTATGGGTTTTTGGTAACTGGACCTGCTATAAGCTAAACTAGATAATAATTCCCCTATAAGCCATCACTTGCATAAATGCAAGTCTTTTAGGAATTCCAGTGGAAATGTTCGTAGTGATTTTAATTACAATCAGTCAAGAGTGCTCAGTCCCTTTTCTACTGACACAAATCAATGTGTGACTGGGCAGCCATGCCATGAAATGCCCTTAATTAAAACAAAACCCTAATGCAGTTTCGACCCTGGGGACCAGTTATTAAATACAGTGGAAATAGGGCTCTGGGTGGCTCAGTCGTTAAGCGTCTGCCTTCAGCTCAGGTCATGATCCCCGGGTCCTGGGACGGAGACCCGCATCGGGCTCTCTGCTCGGCGGGAAGCCTGCTTCTCCCTCTCCCACTCCCCCTGCTTGTGTTCCCTCTCTCGCTGTCTCTCTGTCAAATAAATAAATAAATAAATCTTTAAAAATAAATAAATACAGTGGAAATATCAGGTATCAGAACATCCTAGGAGTTCTGTGGTTTGTCATAACCATTTCACTTTCTTCCTGTGGTTAACCATTCCCTGTAAT
>NW_027774430.1:0-293 GCF_054177405.1 Leptonychotes weddellii | reverse complement strand
GCAAATCTCAAGAAAATAAATTAGTTCTGTTACAGATCAAGGGCCTTAATTCAGTAAGCAAGGAGTGTGTTAATTTGCTAACATTTAAGTTAACCTTTAAGACTGAATGGAGTGCTGTTATAATTGTACCAAATAAAACATTCAAATGACAATATTTGTTCTAAAACTCTAGCCTTTTAAAAGAATCTTATCTAGGGGCGCCTGGGTGGCTCAGTTGGTTAAGCGACTGCCTTCGGCTCAGGTCATGATCCTGGAGTCCCGGGATCGAGTCCCACATCGGACTCCCTGCTCAG
>NW_027774429.1:0-293 GCF_054177405.1 Leptonychotes weddellii | reverse complement strand
CACTGGGATGACACTGAAATAAAAAGCTTTTGCACAGCAAAGGAAATGATTAACAAAACAAAAAGGCAACCTAGTGAATGGGTGAAGATATTTGCAAATGACATATCTGATAAGGGGTTAGCATTCAAACTATATTAAAAAAAACTTACACAACTCAACACCAAAAAACAAACAACTGATTAAAAAGTGGGCAATGGGGGCGCCTGGGTGGTTCAGTTGGTTAAGCGACTGCCTTCGGCTCAGGTCATGATCCCGGAGTCCCGGGATCGAGTCCCGCATCGGGCTCCCTGCTC
>NW_027774428.1:0-293 GCF_054177405.1 Leptonychotes weddellii | reverse complement strand
GTAAAGCAGATAATTCGAACTAGAGGTCTTGAGAGATGGCTGGAAAAAATGGGAGGTGCTCTTCAATGTTGACAGAAAGAGGATCCATATCCAACTCAACATGAAGGCAGCCAGAATATCATCTGCAGGCTGGGTCCACGCTTGTCTCAAAGGGCAGCTTCATTAGACATTTGGGATGTATTCTCTCTTTCCCCAGTCAGCCTTTAGCTACAACACATCTGCTCATACCACAGACACACAAGGGGTTGTGATCACATCGATTCCAATGGCTTTAAATACCAACTTTATGCTCA
>NW_027774427.1:0-293 GCF_054177405.1 Leptonychotes weddellii | reverse complement strand
GTCGGTTAAGCGTCCGACTCTTGATTTCAGCTCAGATCATGTCTCAGAGCCGTAAGATAGAGCCCTGCATTGGTCTCTGCACTGGGCATAGAGCCTGCTTAAGATTCTCTCTCTCCCTCTCTCTCTCCGCCCCTCCCCACCCCTACTCATGCACATATTTTCTTTCTCTCTCTCTCTAAAAAAAAAAAAAAAAAAAAAATTTGAATGACTAGGAGATGTCTATGTGAATTCTAGAAGGAAAAGCAGTCCAGGCATTGGAAACAGCTCGTGTAAAAGTGTGTTTAAGGAATTTA
>NW_027774426.1:0-293 GCF_054177405.1 Leptonychotes weddellii | reverse complement strand
TATTCATGTCTTCTGCCCATTTCTTTTTTTTTTTATTTTTAAGATTTTATTTATTTATTTGACAGAGAGAGACACAGCGAGAGAGGGAACACAAGCAGGGAGAGAGGGAGAAGCAGACTCCCTGCTGAGCAGGGATCCCCATGGGGGGCTCGATCCCAGGACCCTGGGATCATGACCCAAGCCAAAGGCAAGTGTTTAACGACTAAGGCACCCAGGCGCCCCATCTTCTGCCCATTTCTTAACTGGATTATTTGTTTTTGGGGTATTGAGTTTGATAAATTCTTTTTTTTTTT
>NW_027774425.1:0-293 GCF_054177405.1 Leptonychotes weddellii | reverse complement strand
TAAATTTACTTCTAATTAGGAAAAAAGTCACTACAATATCCTCTGATAGTGTAAAAATTTATACATGCACTAATAATTGATTCCTTTTCAGAGGAATAAATATTTGACCATCAATTTCAGGCTCAGATAGTCTGGCCATGGATTCAGAACTAGCCTGAATGTATTGGACCCTATTCAACATCTTTGGGAACAGCTGTTGCTATGAGCGCAAACCCATTTGGACATAGATGGTGATTATTTACAATGTAAAGGTGCATTTTGGACAAAGCATCTTTAGTATATCAGAAAATAAA
>NW_027774424.1:0-293 GCF_054177405.1 Leptonychotes weddellii | reverse complement strand
TATTTGAGATAGGGAAGGGAGGTTTCCTAATGCCAGAACCTGGGTATCAAATAAGCAAATGTTCTCGTAAACAACCAGATTAAGTTCTAAAGGGTATATTCTCACAATGTTACTGGAAATTAAAGCACTTCCTTTAAGGCTTCAGAGGTGGACCCTTATTAATTTGGAACATATATAAAATCCAAATTTATAGAAGTCTCATTGATATGTATTGGTATGTATATGTCTATTTATGGATGTCCAATAGAGATTTCTCTCATTTAACCAATATTTACTGAATTCCATTTTTTTTT
>NW_027774423.1:0-293 GCF_054177405.1 Leptonychotes weddellii | reverse complement strand
GTTGACCTCAGACAGGTTTAGAAACTTCTTAAAAACACTTGTATCTCTGGGGCACCTGGGTGGCTCAGTTGGTTAAGCGACTGCCTTCAGCTCTGGTCATGATCCCAGGGTCCTGGGATCGAGCCCCGCATCGGGCTCCCTGCTCGGTGGGAAGCCTGCTTCTCTCTTTCCTACTCCCCCTGCTTGTGTTCCCTCTCTCACTGTGCCTCTACCTCTCTCTGTCAAATAAATAAATAAAATCTTTAAAAAAAACAAAACAAAACACTTGTATCTCTGTGTGTCAGTTTTTTCCT
>NW_027774422.1:0-293 GCF_054177405.1 Leptonychotes weddellii | reverse complement strand
TGGGCACAGGAGACCCACATGAGGCCAATCTTCACCTTCCATGTCACTTTGGCCCAGCATGGGAAGACAGTCGGGGCACTGGCCTGCGATTCTATAAGTAGGAATAAGGGTGAGGACTTGCTGTAGTTTAACTGTTGGACGTAACCTCCATGAGGAATCCCCTAGCATGGCTCCTTCTCATCTACTATGTTTCATCAACCGGAGTATTCATCCAGGTTGTAAAGAACAAGGGGTATTCCACAATAGCCAAACTGTGGAAAGAGCCAAGATGTCCATCGACAGATGAATGGATA
>NW_027774421.1:0-293 GCF_054177405.1 Leptonychotes weddellii | reverse complement strand
CGGACCACACAGATGACACCGAGGCCAGGTCAAGGGAATTAAATAACGAGTGATTTTATTTCATTAGAGACAAAACCAGCAGCATCACAGCCTTAGCCCTCACCCCCCCATCCCCCTGGCCCCCCCCCTGCCCTGCTTCTGCCTAATGTCGGTAATGGGGACTTCGAGACCGGGACCTCGAGCGCCTGCAGAGAGAGAGGGGGGCCCCCGTGAGGACGTGCGCGCACGCGCGCACCAACACACTTGTGACCTCGGGGGCATCGGTGATGGGGGCGCAAGCTGCGGACGGAGGG
>NW_027774420.1:0-3714 GCF_054177405.1 Leptonychotes weddellii | reverse complement strand
TTTTTTTTTTTAAAGATTTTATTTATTTATTTGAGACAGAGAGAATGAGAGACAGAGAGCATGAGAGGGAGGAGGGTCAGAGGGAGAAGCAGACTCCCTGCCGAGCAGGGAGCCCGATGCGGGACTCGATCCCGGGACTCCAGGATCATGACCTGAGCCGAAGGCAGTCGCTTAACCAACTGAGCCACCCAGGCACCCCTGCCGATATATTTTAAAAGATGTTTACATCTACATTCGTCAGATGGACTGTAATTTACTTTCCTTCCATTGACCTTGCCTAATTTGGGGATCATGGGTTACTCTGTGAACTGAGAACATCTCCCTCTTCTTCTATTATCTGGGAGACTGCGTAGGGCTGAAAATCTGGGTACGATGTTTTCTTTGTGGAAATATTGTTAACTACTGACTCAACACTTTAAAGTGTTCTAAGATGATTCAGGTTTTCTATTTTTCCTTAAGCGATTTTGCCATATATTTCTCTAATTTTTTACTCTCTTCTCTGACTGTCCTCTGACCCCTCTCTCATTCCTGAAAGTGCCTCTGCTGCCGTAAATGTGGTTATGCTCATTTTCTGCCATCTTACTTTTTGCTTTTGTAATTTCATTGATTTACTCTACTGGGATCAGTTCAATTGTCATTTTCTCTCATTTTTTTAAGTCCTCCAGTGCCAAGAGCTGACTGGGACACATGGAATTTTTCTTACATTTTAGAATTAGATGAGTTCTCTTTCATAGCAATAATGAGGATTTCTCTTCTCCTGTATCAACATTTGAAGCTCATCTATTGCCATGCAGTGAGATGTTGAGATATGACCCCATCCAGCTCCTAAGTGCTTCCCATACTCATTCCCCCACCTCTCCCCCCACTGCAGTTTCTGAGTCTTCCTCTTCCTCCCTTTCCCTGAATGTCTTCCTGTTCCCCCCTTTCTACGTGAGCCCTTCAAAACCCTGCCAAGGCACACCACCTCCAAGAAGCCACCTCTTGGAAATTGATAGAAGGCTGACTTCATTCATGTTTCCACAGCTAGCCTCCAAGCTGCTTTAAGATCCATGCTTCCTCACACTCACCATGAAAAATCAAGGAGGAAAGTATCATTTTCCCAGTATGGGTCCCACATCCAACTTTTTGTCAGAGAAGGGCAGGACACTGTAACTGACATTCCCAACAAGACTGAATTCAACAGGAAGAGTGCCACAAGGAAATCAGGGAGAAAGAATGAATAGGTCCAAACTCTGGATGTCCTAGCCATTTATATACCCAGATTCACATGAAAATAGGCAGTTTGTTGGTCCTAGTTTTTCTGAGAATGCTTCTAAATGTGGGAATTGTTGGTTGGTGATGGTCTGTATCACATGAGCAAAACATCTGTTTAATCCAAGAATGCCAAAATACACTTTCCTGACCAAGAATAGAAATTAAATATTACCCCCCCAAAAGAAATTAAATATTACCGGGCGCCTGGGTGGCTCAGATGGTTAAGCGTCTGCCTTTGGCTCAGGTCATGGTCCCGGAGTCCTGGGATCGAGTCCCGCATCGGGCTCCCCACTCTGCAGGAAGTCTGCTTCTCCCTCTGCCTCTCTCTCTCTCTCATGAATAAATAAAATCTTTAAAAAAAAAAAAGAAATTAAATATTACCAAACACATTTTCAAGCACCTACTAAATTGCTCCGAGATTGATTTCTGGGTTTGAATTTTGACTCTGATACCTACTGTTAGAAGAAGCAATCTGCCATGGACCCTGAGCATCTACGCACATTCTTGCAGGATATGCTAAGAATGCAAGGTCTTGACTCCTCTTTACCTGGGCCCTTTCTTAGAGCTGTGTTTTGCAGTGAGAAACCTTGAAGGATGAGAAAAGCCTCCTCCCAGACTAAAATCAGGCTTACTTCTGTTGGCTGTAAGTGGTGAATCCCCCCGAGCTCAGTGGCCCTACCCTGTAACGTTGTAACACATTATGTGTGCAGACAGCCGTCATGGGCCCAGCACCACCCCGTGGGACCTGTGAAGAATGGGAACCAACATGAATGAACACAAAGCTCTCTCTGCTTTGCCACAGTAATGAGGTCCTAAGACTGACTCAGGAATTTTGTGTCATCTGCCAGCATCCACGAAACAAGAGGCTAACTGTTTAGCTCGCAAGTAGGATTCACTCTCAGATCATGCACAGTTCTTAACACATATGAACTGCATGATCTTGGACACATTAAATAAACTTTCTGAGCTTTTGTTTCCTCATCAGCAAAATGGATAATAATAGTGTTTACCTTATAGGATTGATATGATGATTAAATAAATCAAAATCCTGGAATATAACGTGTGCTCAAAACTTAGTGATGATTTAACATTATAGTAGTAGGGTCCTCTGTAGCGTTGATGGGATAGGGCATTGGAGTGACAGATACCATGCTATGAAAAACACTGTTGGGGACGCCTGGGTGGGTCAGCCGGTTGGGCGTCTGCCTTCGGTTGGGGTCATGATCCCAAGGTCCTGGGATCGAGTCCCACTTCCAGCTCCTTGCTCAGTGGGGACCCTGCTTCTCCCTCTGCCGGCTGCAACCCCTGCTCGTGCTCTCTCTCTCTCTCTGACAAATAAATAAATAAATAATTTTTTTTTTTTTTAGAAAAATACTGTTATTCCCCCAGGCAGGCCCTTGCTGTCCACCTGGCTAAGTACATTTCCACTATTATACCACCCTGCCCATTTCCTTTGTAGCACTTTTAATGATTTTTTTAAACTCTTTTTTAAAGTTTTAAAGGCAGACGCTTAACCAGCTAAGCCACCCAGACGTCCTGACTTGTTATGATTTTTAATTATTGCATTCGCTGACTCATTATTCCTACGAGAATATTATAACAACAAAAAAATCAGGAAACCTGTCTGTCTTCAATATATTTCTAATGCTTAGCCCAGTCCCTGATACGAGGTTGCTGCTCTGTAGATTTTTCTGGGGGGATGGGAGTCTAGATGAACATATAAATGTATGAATGGATGGGTGTGTGGGTGAGTGGGTGGATGAATGGATGAGAAAGCTGGTGCTCCCTAAATATTTTCCGGATAAATAGATGGATGGATGGAATGATGGGAAAATAAAGGGATGCCTGGATACTTGGCCGCTCAGATTTTCACCTCCTATCCACGAGGGGGCGCAAAGAGACCGCGCGCGCGGGTTCAGCCCGGGAGACGCCGCTCTAGGCCGCAGCCCGCGCCCCAGGTGCATTTCCGCCGGCGCTGGGCGGATGGGGGAGGGGGTTTCCTGCGGCTACAGCCGCTTTCCCGAGCGGTCCCGAACCGTTCCGAACCGTCCCGAACCGTGCCGCAACCTTCTCGCGTCGTTCCGTCTGACCCCGCCAACGACAGTACCCGCGCCCCGGGTGAGTCACTGCGGGGCCGCGCTGCACAGGGACCCCCGGCGGCCTCCAAGGCCGGTGCTGCATCCCCCCTCCCCGACAGGAGGAGAAACTGAGGCCCGAGGGGGCGGGGAGAGCCGGCGGAGGTCAGCCCGGATTCCGGGCCCGGCTCCTGGCTCCGTGTCCGGCCCCTCCGCCGGGTGCGGCTCTCTCGGGAGGCGGGTGCTCGAGAAAGGGGCCCCGGGTCCGATTCCCCGCCCTCAGCCCGCCCGCGGGGAACACTCGGGTCGCGCTAACGACCAGCAGCGGGTCCGGCGACGCGCGGGCCGAGTGCCGCGGCGCGGGCCGCGCAGCCGCGTGTGTTCC
>NW_027774419.1:0-293 GCF_054177405.1 Leptonychotes weddellii | reverse complement strand
AAATATAAGAGCAAGGATGAAAATAAAAATAGAAGCCACAGTCATTGCTTATGATTTATTTGTTAATGTTTTTATTATTCGTGATTTCTTCCTGTACTGCCTATTCCTATTCTTTGTCTTTAGCCAACTCCTCAAGATTCTTTATCTGATGGGGTGACCTAATCCTTTATTCCTAGGTGTCTTGAACCTTTGGTCTTGCCTGTATAGAGTCACTTTAGTCTTTTATTAACATTTATTACTAGATTTAGCAGTACCAGCAAAGGGCCTGGGATTTGATTTTATGGTATTTATAA
>NW_027774418.1:0-293 GCF_054177405.1 Leptonychotes weddellii | reverse complement strand
TATCACTGTTTCTCAAGCACGTGATGTGTGACAAGGGGTCTTACTGGAACTAGGAGGATCTGTTTACCGGAAAGATAGGATATGCTAATCTGCATGTTCTACAGTTCTGCTAATCATAGCCTAAGGGACAATGCATACATCTCTTAGAACACAGGGTGGTTTTTCGGGCTAAGAGAGCTTGGGGAAGGCAACTCCCTGGTGGCATTCCAGTAGCAGAGTGGTTACGCCTGCCTGGACATTCCAAAGGCCTACACCCTCCTCTGAAAACTTCCCTGCCCCCAGCGGCCTATGTT
>NW_027774417.1:0-293 GCF_054177405.1 Leptonychotes weddellii | reverse complement strand
TCTTTAAAAAAAAAAAAAAAACTTCCCTGGTGTATCAACAAAGCTAAGACTGCATGTGAGAAACAGGAGTTCTGTGGTAATGAGGTAATCGTCGTTAGCATTCTCTGGTTTAACAAACTTTTGTAGGCGACATCTATTTTCCAAAGTAATACAAGTTCATATTTTTAAAAGTGTATGATGTATGAAACACTAAGTTACACGGCTGCTTTTGTCAAATGGCATACCTTCTCCACAAAAACAGTTGAAATCGTTGTTACTTCCTACTGACCTTACTGCTTTTTAATTAAATTTCT
>NW_027774416.1:0-293 GCF_054177405.1 Leptonychotes weddellii | reverse complement strand
AGTCTGAACAGGAGTCAAAAGCTAGAATGGATGGCAAGTAGCAGGACCGGCACGTGGTTGGCTGTTGGTCTGGACCACACCTGCACTTACAGATACGGATCCCTGCCACAGCCCCCTTGTCCCACACAAAGGAAGCCTTTTTAATAGACCCTACGTGGCCATCTGCCAAGGGACAAGCAGACTCCCCGCTGGGCTGGGAGCCTGATGTGGGGCTCGATCCCAGGACCCTGGGATCATGACCTGAGCTGAAGGCAGACACTTACCCGACTGAGCCACCCAGGCGCCCCTGTTGT
>NW_027774415.1:0-293 GCF_054177405.1 Leptonychotes weddellii | reverse complement strand
GTGTGGTACTGGTGGATACGAGTAGCAACAGGCCACATTTGTGGGTGCTGTAATCTGCCGGCCACTGTGCGCACCAGGGCCTGCTGTGAGTGCTCACTCGTGCGCTGTGTCTTGCAGGTGGGTCTGCATGTGCAGAGGCTCCATAGGAGGTGTCATCTTACCAGCCCGCGGTAGGCCGTGGGGCCCGAGGTAAGGTGTTCAGACCTTTCTCTGGAAGTTTGTTTTGTGCATCTGTAAAGTCACGTACGTGTGCCCTGGGGTTTGGATGAGGAAGTAAGACAGTGGGCATCCTG
>NW_027774414.1:0-293 GCF_054177405.1 Leptonychotes weddellii | reverse complement strand
AACAATGAATCATGGAACACTTCATCTAGAACTAATGATGTAATGTATGGGGATTCACAAAAGAATAAAAAAAAAATCTAATAAAAAAATTAAAAAAAAAAAAAAAAAAATCAATCCCCTTCTTGCCAACCACCTACTTCTCTTACTCCCTGGTCTTTCCAGGGCATCCACCTGGAAAATTCCAGTCAATTCCACTATCTACCTTCACTCTTTCATACACACAAGATGATGCCCATTTGGAGAAAATCACACAGTAGCAATGAATGGGGCCATTACAAATACACTGACTCTAA
>NW_027774413.1:0-293 GCF_054177405.1 Leptonychotes weddellii | reverse complement strand
TCTTAACTAGAGAGATGTTTGCATGGTATCTTCCTACAGATAGTTGCCAAAAAGCCATAGATGGGACAGGATCACCTAAATCAGCACTTAACCCTAGCTGTACATTGGAATCACCTGAGGAGGTGTTTTTACAAAAGCTGCTGCCTGGGCCCAGGGATTCTGATTAATTGGTTGTGGTGGGACTACTACATTTGAACACCTCTACATGAGCAAAGATTAGAGCATAAAAAATGAAATAGAGGACGGAAAAACAACAGAAAAAATGAACAAAACTAAGAGTTGGTTCTTCGAAA
>NW_027774412.1:0-293 GCF_054177405.1 Leptonychotes weddellii | reverse complement strand
GCAGCACTTAAAAGTATATGGCAGGGCGCCTGGGTGGCTCAGTCGGTTAAGCGTCTGCCTTCGGCTCAGGTCATGACCCCAGGGTCCTGGGATAGAGCTCCATGTCAGGCTCCCTGCTCAGTGGGGAGTCTGCTTCTCCCTCTCCTGCTCCCCCTGCTTGTGCTCTCTCTCTGTCAAATAAATAAACAAAATCTTAAAAAAAAAAAAAAAAGTATATGGCATGTAGCAAGGCCTAAATAATTTTTGTAATGAATACCTGTGCAACTACATGTATAAGTAAGACAAGATGGTTT
>NW_027774411.1:0-293 GCF_054177405.1 Leptonychotes weddellii | reverse complement strand
AAATGGTCTATATCATTTTAACTAGAGAAGACTGTGGGGGTGACAATATTCAGAAGTTTATATGAAATATTTAAGGTCAATATATTGAAAGTCCTGGGGAAATCATTCAACTTAACTATTGTCATTATGAATGTAACTCAAACAATTTATTACTATTAAGATGTTTATCATTAATTATATCAATAATTATTTCAATAACCTATAAATGTATATATTTTAATATTGCAGAAATAAACTGAGTCTAAATTTGCAATAAAATGAATTGAAAATAAAAATTACTGAATTTATAGATG
>NW_027774410.1:0-293 GCF_054177405.1 Leptonychotes weddellii | reverse complement strand
TTTCAAATTAATTGAGATTATTCAAATTAATGGTGCTTTCTGTCTACAGACTGGATCCTTACTGATAGAAAATATGGGTCCTGAGATTCTGCATTTTTTTTTTTTAAGAGAGAAAGCGTGTGCAGGAGTAGGGGGAGGGGCAGAGGGAGAGAGAATCTTCAGCAGGCTCCACACCCAGAGCAGAGCCCAACATGGGGCTCGATCCCACAACCCTGAGATCAAGACCTGAGCTGAAATCAAGAGTCAGACGCGGGCGCCTGGGTGGCTCAGTCGTTGAGCGTCTGCCTTCGGCT
>NW_027774409.1:0-3714 GCF_054177405.1 Leptonychotes weddellii | reverse complement strand
TGGTGATGGGTATTAAGGAGGGCACGTACTGCATGGAGCACTGGGTGTTATACGAAAACAATGGATCGTGGATCACCACATCAAAAACCAATGATGTACTGTATGGTGACTAACATAACATAATAAAATTAAAAAAAAAATCAGGGCGTTTTGTATTAATATTCAATTCAATTAAAATTCACGGTATTGAATCCTTATCGAGGAAGAGCAGGTAACGATTTTACTTTTGTTTTGGGAGTTCTTGTTCTAAGATCAGTGCCTTGCATATATTATGAGAGTCCCTTCTAAAAGGATCTTTTCTCTCATCTACTTAAAATTCTTGCATGCCTTCTAATTTTAGTTAAAAGTCCTTGCCAAGGCTCACAGAGCCTTCCTCTTCCCAGTCTTTTACACAGCCCCCGCAACTCTGTACCACGTAGAACTATTTGCAAGTCTCAAAACCTGCTTCACCTTCTGCGCCTTGTGGGCATGCATCCATACTGATTCTTCTGCTCCCAAAATGATTCCCTACTTGTTTACCTGGCCAGTACCACCAACTCAACCTCAAATATCAATTTGTATTTCCTCACTCTGGGTCAAGTCTCTGAATGGTCTCACCCAAGCTCAATGAAAAGCATGGGCTAGCATTCTCATCAGTGTCTACAGCCCAGAAGGCTGTCAAGAACTCATTCTGCAGTCATACAGCAGGGTTCGAACTATCCCTTACCACTTAATAGATGAGTCAACTTAAAGCAAGTTATTGACTTCTCCGTACCTATTTCCTTGTCTAGAAGATGGATATTAATAGGACCATACTCAAAGATTATTATAAAGATTAAATGACAACATAAAGAACTTAGCACAGCACTCATTATAAATTCTCCACAAATGTTAACTAATAATCCCTGATCAGTAACACTACATTGTTTTAGCATATTTATTGTCCTATCTCTCACTAAACTGTGAGCGATTTAAGGTCAGTAACTGATCTTTTGTCTTGGCTTTCCCTTGTGCTTAGCACATAGTAGGTGCTCCATAAGTGTCTATTAAGTGAGTGAAAATTAAGTATCATGAAGATGACCAATGAATGAACAAGATGCTCATGCTTAAATATGCCAATTAATTATTGTGTTAAACGTGTCTAGGGGTCTTTAAATTCTCCAATGGTGTGCTCACCTGGTGGAACTTTGACTTGATGTGCTACACATAAGTCACATCCATAACATGTGAGCATGAGAAAGTGGCCTTTATCAAAACAGTATAAATCTATCTGATATGCAGAGAACAGCTTCAGGATTAGAGCCTCCAGGTGGAAAGAGATCATTATGATCCTGGTCCCCAATTCTTTTCCCCTCTCCCCTGCCCTATGTGAGATTGTTTCTGCTGCCACCAACCAGCATGTAGGGTCCCCCACCTGAAGACCCCACTACCTCTTGTAAACACCGACCTCAGCTATATACTGAAATACCATTCTTTGCACACTCATAATAGCTGTCCAAAATGACAAAGAATATGAAAATGCCCAAGTTTCTCAAGTACAGGTTTATGATAATAGAACAAAGAAGTCCTAATGTCTAGTACCCTTTGCCATCCCGTGGAAGCTGTGGTCAATTGGTTATTTCATTCCATAGCTGCTCTAATTTCCATCTACACTACAGAAATTAGGAAGGTATGAATTATGATTCCCAAATGCTGTTGCCTCTGGGTTACAGACGTGACTAAGGTTCTCCAGGCACTTTCATGAATTCAGTGCGGGGAGGGTGGAGAGAGGGAGTGGCTGGGGCAGTGTCCATTTTGTCTGCAAGGTTAAAGCTCTCTCATGCCTAGAAGCCAGCTTTGGGGCCGGTAGTGTTCTCAGTCCCTGGCTCTCTAATGGCAACATAGCAGTGTTATTTCTGCCACATTGTGTTGAGAGTCATTACTAGGGGCCCGGTAGGGAGCCCACTTCCTTCAGCCCAACCACACTTCTGTAAGCATCTAAGTCCTGGGATTAAATTCTTTTCTGCTTAAAATAACTAGAATAGTATGATACAATCCCCTTGGCAGCCTTTCCTTACAGCTTTGTTGTTGCTATGGTCTTGTTCTCTAGCCAACATCTTCTCCCTTCCTGGCTCCCCTTCCTTTTTCCTCCAACCCTACCCATCCTGTACTAGAAACTGACTTAATGACAGTGCCAGTCTCCAGATATCTCTTGGTTCTCAGTTCCCAGTTAAGGTTATAACCCATTGCACTCAGTTTGCTTTCCAGCCCAAAGGTTCACCTTCTCATTAGGAAAGACACTGCTCTTTACAGTTTGCACATACTCACTGAGTCCCAGGGAATACCTTGCCCCAGGGAGGGCTTCTGGATCTACTCACTTTGGGAAAAGTTTTTCCCCTTTTCATGGTGTCAAATAATTTCACCCACTACAAATCCCTCATAGAAGAATATACCACTAACACAAGCCTAAAGGATATTCCAAGAACACAAACTCAATCACAGATAGTGATAACTGCCACACATAAAACTACAGGTGTCCATAGGAATTGAGCTCCAGTTTTTTGCAGGTTACTATGTGTTTATTCATACATGTGAACACCAAGGGTCTTTTGCTTTCTCCTCACATTTTACTCTTCCCACTCCCTTCCTAAGAGAGGAGGTTTACTCTCTAATGCTAAGATCACATTTTGAGAATGCTAAAAAGTTACACAGCCAGGATGTGAGCACTTTGAGAACAAGAACTGTCTTAACCATGTTTCCATCCTCAGTACCTAGCATTGAGCCTGGCCCAGAGTAGCCACACGCACTCCCACAACAATTCTGTAACACCCACTGGATGTGCTACAACTTAATTAAATACTGACACTAACTCCTTGGAGTTCACACAGACCCCACAGGTTAAGGGCTCAGTCCCATAAGAATGCCCCAATTTCAGGTACCAGTCAAAAGTCTCAGGTGTCTACAACATAACCCGCACTGCTTCCCATCCGGCTACAAATTGGAAAACTCTCACAACACCCTTCAGGTTTGATAATTCATTAGTGATTTACAGAACTAACTGAGGACACTACACTTAAAACTAGCATTTTGTTATAAAGGATATAACTTAAGAACAGCCAAATGGTAGAGATAAGCAGGGCCAGGTCTGGCAAAGAAGAGTGCAGAACTTCCATCCCTGAGGACTTGGGGGGTGCCACTCCCCTGGTATATTAATCAATATGTTCACCAACCTGGAAGTTCTCTGAGCTTTACTGTTTGAGTTTTTATTGAGGTTTCACTAGGTGGGCATGACTGATAAAAATCACTGGCCAACCAATCCTTATATCAGACAAATTAGATTTTAAACCAAAGACTGTAATAAGAGATGAGGAAGGACATTATATCCTACTTAAAGGATCTATCCAACAAGAAGATCTAACAATTGTAAATATCTATGCCCCTAACATGGGAGCAGCCAATTATATAAGGCAATTAATAACAAAAGCAAAGAAACACATTGACAAAAATACAATAATAGTGGGGAACTTTAAAGCCCCCTCACTGAAATGGACAGATCATCTAAGCAAAAGATCAACAAGGAAATAAAGACTTTAAATGACACACTGGACCAAATGGACTTTACAGACATATTCAGAACATTCCATCCCAAAGCAACAGAATACACATTCTTCTCTAGTGCCCATGGAACATTCTCCAGAATAGATCACATCCTAGGTCATAAATCAGGTCTCAACCAGTACCAAAAGATTGGGATCA
>NW_027774408.1:0-293 GCF_054177405.1 Leptonychotes weddellii | reverse complement strand
AACTCCGAAAGGTCAGGTATCGAGTCCAAATGAAGCTAGTCATCGCTATGCTAAGAGCTGAACCCAGGTTTCTAGTTCTGAGTTCAAGGTTCTTATCAAGCCGAATGCCTTTTGTGTGGCTTTTTCCAACCCAACAACACCCCAGAGCTCCATTATCTGGCCATAAATCCTTCTGGGTAAACACAAAGCTTCTGTTTTTAAAGCCAATCAAGGAAAGCTAACATTTCCCTGAGGGTCTTAATACAAGTTATGCCCCAAGTGACTCCGCCTCAAGATACAGTCCCCAAGAGAAG
>NW_027774407.1:0-293 GCF_054177405.1 Leptonychotes weddellii | reverse complement strand
GGGACCCTGGCTAGTTCTTTAGCTTGTGGTCGGGAAGTTTTTCGGAAACAGTCAAGCTGAGACCCGGAGAAGGGGGAGAGCCATCTGTCGATGTGGAGGGCCAGTCCTGCCTAGATGGACAAGGGCCTGGCCAGCTGGGCTGGGGGGGACAGAGGACACTGAAAAGGGGATTGGAGCAGTTTCCCCTTTCTCCCCACCCCTTACTCCCTTATTCCAACACACCCACTTTCTGGACGGTTCCCCCTGAGGAAGGGGTAAGGGTACAAAAAGATGGCCAAATATCTGAAGCAGCC
>NW_027774406.1:0-293 GCF_054177405.1 Leptonychotes weddellii | reverse complement strand
GAGCCACCCAGGCGCCCCTGGAACCACTTTTCACTAGCTGTGGGATATTGGGCAAATTACTTAATCTCTTGGTGCCTCAGTTTTCTTACCTGTAAAAAAAAAGTTATTTCAGGCTTAATAAAATTAAATATGTTAATGCATTTTCATTGTTTAGAACAGTGCTGGGCATGTAATATATACTCAGTAAATTTGGCTTTTTTTTTTTTTTTAAAGATTTTATTTATTTGACAGAGAGAGACACAGCGAGAGAGGGAACACAAGCAGGGGGAGTGGGAGAGGGAGAAGCAGGCTCC
>NW_027774405.1:0-293 GCF_054177405.1 Leptonychotes weddellii | reverse complement strand
GACCCAGGTTTTGTCTTCTGCACATCCCTGAAACTACAGAAAATGAATTTGTTAGATTGTAAGTAGAGTAGAATCCCAGACCTTTCATAGTTCCTGACAGATGGGGGTAGGAAGGGGAATTTGGAAAAAGGTAAAAATATGTCTAGTTTGGGAAGAGGACAAAGATATTCATTGACTTTAGAATATCTCAGAAAAACACAAATTTAGGTATGCTTGTCAAATTTGGAACTCTGAAACTGGCAGAGGAAATTAAAAGTAATTTTAAAAAATTATTTTTATTTTTTAAAAGATTC
>NW_027774404.1:0-293 GCF_054177405.1 Leptonychotes weddellii | reverse complement strand
CCGAGCAGGGAGCCCGATGCGGGACTCGATCCCGGGACTCCAGGATCATGACCTGAGCCGAAGGCAGTCGCCCAACCAACTGAGCCACCCAGGTGCCCTCTTGTAACTTTTTTTGATTCAGTCTGTTTTGCCTGGTCTGATATTAGTATACCTACCCCTACTCTCTTTTGGTTACTTTTTGCATAGAATTTCTTTTCCCATCCTTTCACTTTCAGTTGTATCTTTGGTGGAATGCCTGGGTGGTTCAGTCGGTTGGGTGTCTGCCTTTGGCTCAGGTCATGATCCCAGGGTCC
>NW_027774403.1:0-293 GCF_054177405.1 Leptonychotes weddellii | reverse complement strand
TAAGGTCCAGCATGATCACCTCCCCTGGTTACCTCTCTCACCTGCCTGCTACTTTCCCATTGCTTGTACCACTCCAGTCATGCTGGTCTTCTTCCTGCTCCTAGAGTCTCTAGTCGTGACCTTGCCTCAGGGCCTTTGCATAGGCAGTTGCCTCTCTCTCCCCTGCTTTACAATAACCTCACCTCTTTCTTTTTTTTTTTAAATTAATTAATTATTTATTATTATGTTATGTTAATCACCATACATTACATCATTAGTTTTTGATGTAGTGTTCCATGATTCATTGTTTGCGT
>NW_027774402.1:0-293 GCF_054177405.1 Leptonychotes weddellii | reverse complement strand
GAAGCCTGCTTCTCCCTCTCCCACTCCCCCTGCTTGTGTTCCCTCTCTCGCTGTGTCTCTCTATGTCAAATAAATAAATAAAATCTTTAAAAATTTTTTAAAAAAAGATAAAGGGATAAGCAGGGTTAATTGATGAGTCAAGGTCTTAGGGGAGGAAAGAGAGACTCGATTCACCAGCACCTCATAGGAAGAGGGACACCTCTTCCGCTGAGCCTGGAGGAAAGGAGATCAGGACAGGCATACTCAAGGCAGCCAGGGACTGTGCCGTGGTAAGTGGGAGCTCATGGCTGAAA
>NW_027774401.1:0-293 GCF_054177405.1 Leptonychotes weddellii | reverse complement strand
GGGCACCTGGGTGGCTCAGTTGGTTAAGCGACTGCCTTCGGCTCAGGTCATGATCCTGGAGTCCCGGGATCGAGTCCCGCATCGGGCTCCCTGCTCAGCGGGGAGTCTGCTTCTCCCTCTGACCCTCCCCCCTCTCGTGTGCTCTCTCTCTCTCATTCTCTCTCTCAAATAAATAAATAAAATCTTTAAAAAAAAAAAAGAGTTAAGGCAATACGTGTTTGGGTAAATTGCATATCTAGGGCAGGGGAAGTTCCACGAGAAAAGTACCATTAGCAGGAACAGAGGCAAAGAGA
>NW_027774400.1:0-293 GCF_054177405.1 Leptonychotes weddellii | reverse complement strand
TGACTTCGGCTCAGGTCATGATCTCAGGGTCGTGAGATGAAGCCCTGCGTCAGGCTCTGTGCTCAGCGGGGAGTCTGCTTAAGATTCTCTCTCCCTCTCCCTCTCCCTCTGCCCGCCCCCATGCTCTCGCTCTCTAAAAAAAAAAAGAAAGAAAAATACTACAACAGGCTTTTAAACCCAAGAAAAGATGTTCAGTTCCACTCAAAATGAAAGAATGGGAATTACACAGTGTAATGCCGCTTTCTACCTGTTAGATCAGCAGAGGTCAAAAGTTTGAAATATTGTTGAAATCT
>NW_027774399.1:0-293 GCF_054177405.1 Leptonychotes weddellii | reverse complement strand
TCATCTAGTTCCGCGTATCACTAACTACACCCAAAGTTCTTTCCTAAGCATTACTGTCAGACCTAATTTATTGTTTTGCTTTGTTCCCCCCTCTCCAAGCCCCCAGCCATGCCTCTCTCACCTTACTGATGACTTTCTTGAAGCTCTCTAGAATTCTGATGCACCTGGCAAGGCCATGCCCTCTACTGACGTGTGCTGCCGGGCTGAGTTTGACTGGGCCTTTGTCGCACAAATCCTGTTCCATGCTTATTCTCTTATTATTTGGGACCTAGAAGCAAACAGCTTTTCCAGTC
>NW_027774398.1:0-3715 GCF_054177405.1 Leptonychotes weddellii | reverse complement strand
TTGTACATATATACTACATCTTCTTTTTTTTTTTTTTTTAAGATTTTTTTATTTATTTATTTGATAGAGAATGAGAGACAGAGAGCACGAGAGGGAAGAGGGCAGAGGGAGAAGCAGACCCCCCCGCTGAGCAGGGAGCCCGATGCGGGACTCGATCCCGGGACTTCAGGATCATGACCTGAGCCGAAGGCAGTCGCTTAACCAACTGAGCCACCCAGGCACCCTATACTACATCTTCTTTATCCATTCATCTGTCGATGGACATCTTGGCTCTTTCCATAGTTTGTCTATTGTGGACATTGTGCTATAAACATCGGGGTGCACGTACCCCTTCGGATCCCTACATTTGTATCTTTGGGGTAAATACCCAGTAGTGCAATTGCTGGGTCATATTATACCACATCTTCTTTATCCATTCATCTGTCGATGGACAGCTGGGCTCTTTCCATAGTTTGGCTATTGTGGACATTGCTGCTATAAACATTGGGGTGCAGGTGCCCCTTCAGATCACTACATTTGTACTTCGGGGTAAATACCTAGTAGTGCAATTGCTGGGTCTATATGCTAACAATGAAACAGAAGAAAGAGAAACTAAGGAGTTGATCCCATTTACAACTGCACCAAAAACCATAAGATACCTAGGAGTAAACCTAACCAAAGAGGCAAAGTTTCTGTACTCAGAAAACTACAGAACGCTCATAAAAGAAATTGAGGAAGACACAAAGAAATGGAAAAATGTTCCAAGCTCATGGATTGGAAGAACAAATATTGTTAAAATTTCTATGCTACCTAGAACAATCTATACATTCAATGCAATCCCTATCAAAATACCATCAACTTTTGTCGCAGAGCTGGAACAAATAATCCTAAAATTTGTATGGAACCAGAAAAGACCCCAAATAGCCAGAGGAATGTTGAAAAAGAAAACCAAAGCTGTTGGCATCTCAATTCCAGACTTCAAGCTCTATTACAAAGCTGTCATCATCAAGACAGTATGGTACTGGCACAAAAACAGACACATAGATCAATGGAACAGAATAGAGAGCCCGGAAATGGACCCTCAACTCTATGGTCAACTCATCTTCAACAAAGCAGGAAAGAAGATCCAGCGGAAAAAAGGCAGTCTCTTCAACAAATGGTGTTGGGAAAACTGGACAGCCACATGCAGAAGAATGAAACTGGACTATTTCCTTACACCACACACAAAAATACACACAAAATGGATGGAGGACCTAAATGTGAGACAGGAATCCCTCAAAAAATCCTAAAGGAGAACACAGGGAGCAACCTCTGTGGCCTCGGCCACAACAACTTCTTGCTAGACACGTCTCCAAAGGCAAGGGAAGCAAGGGCAAAAATGAACTATTGGGACTTCATCAAGATAAAAAGCTTCTGCATAGCAAAGGAAACAGTCAACAAAACTAAAAAACAACTGGGATGCTTGGGTGGCTTAGTCAGTTATGCATCTGCCTTCAGCTCAGGTCATGATCCCGGGGTTCTGGGATCGAGTCCCACACTGGGATTCTTGCTCAGTAGGGAGTCTGCTTCTCCCTCTGCCTGCCACTTCCCCTCCTTGTGCTCTCTCTCTGTCTCTCTGACATATAAATAAAATCTTAAAAAAAAAAAAAGATAACCTACAGAATGAGAGAAGATATTTGCAAATGACATACCAGATAAAGGGCTAGTATCCAAGATCTATAAAGAACTTACAAATCGCAACACCCAAAGAACAAATAATCCAATTAAGGAGTGGGCAGAACACATGAAGAGACATTTACAAAGACATACAAATGGCCCACAGACACATAAAAAAATGCTCAACATCACTCGGCATCAGGAAAATACAAATCAAAACTGCAATGAGATACCACCTCACACCAGTCAGAATGGCTAAAATTAACAAGTCAGGAAAGGACAGCTGTTGGCAAGGATGCAGAGAAAGGGGAACCCTCCTACACTGTTGGTGGGAATGCAAGCTGTTGCAGCCACTCTGGAAAACAGTATGGAGGTTCCTCAAAAAGTTGAAAATAGAGCTACCCTATGACCCAGCAATTGCACTACTAGGTATTTACCCAAAAAAAATATCTTAAAAAAAAAAATTTTTTTTAAGATTTTATTTATTCATCTGACAGAGAGAGCACACAAAGCAGGGAGAGTGACAGGTAGAGGGAGAAGCAGACTCCCCGATGAGCAGGGAGCCTGATACAGGACTTGATCCCAGGACCCTGGGATCATGACCTGAGCTGAAGGGAGACACTTAACGACTGAGCCACCCAGGCGCCCCAAATCTAGGGGTTTATGGGCTTGTTGGTGTGCTGTTTTAATCTGATTAACCCTCCCTGCACTTGCCATCCAATCAGGTTTTTGTCACGTGGGAAAGGGTGGCGAGCTCTTTCCAGGGTGGTATAAAATCCTTTTAGGGATGGTTTCCTCTTAGGGCAGGGAGCCTTGTCCCTACCTGCCTTTCTTCCTACTATTCTTCATGAAAAGTTTGTACTCTTTTTTCCAACCTCTCCCTATTTTCCCTACACCACAGCCCCTGACAACTATTTTTTCTACTCTCTAAAACACACTTTTTTTTTTTTTTTAAACATACCTGAGTTTTTAAAAAAGTAAGGAAAATATCCAGGCCCACAATCTTTGCAAACCCAGACTCCTTTTTTTTTTTTTAATTTTTATTTTTTTTATTTTATTTTATTATGTTATGTTAGTCACCATACACTACATCATTAGTTTTTGATGTAGTGTTCCATGATTCATTGTTTGCATATAACACCCAGTGCTCCATGCAATACTAAACCCAAACTCCTAATACGGTGTTCATACTATAGTTGCTCTGGATAAGGAAATAGTGGGGATGGTTTTGCTTTTCATGAAAAATAGATTTCATGACAAATAGATTTCAGATTTCACTGGCCATGCAGGGACAGAAAAAGTTACCAGGCTGTACAAAGCTAGAAGTCCTAAATTGAGTCAGAGAGAGAAAGGGAAACAGAAAGGGGGAAATAGAGAGAAATCCAGGATTATTAAACAGAGAGGATTAAAACAACACAACTACTACCTATTGGTGAGGAAAAAACTAAGGTAACTAGCCTGGGATTTAAAAAAAAAATTCCCAAAGAATTTGTAATGAAAGACCAGCTATCATGTGGATTGGAATTTGAATTTTAGTTATTTGTGGGTCCAATGTGAATTTATTACCTTTGTAATTGGATTTGATACATTAACAAGCACAGAGCTTCCAACTCAGTGGTAACTCTGGGACATCTGGCAGAAATAAATACCATCTCTCTAAAGAGGCACATCTTCAAACCATGCCTTATAGGAGTCCTACAGATTAATCCCCCCACAAAAAATGAGTTTTCAATAAAAATTACAAATCACATGAGGGGAAAAAAATCCAAGAGTCAACAACAGACAAACAATAAATACCTTCTTTGACCCCAAGAGTGATATACAACAGAAATTTACAGGGACAATCTATAAAAACAAGGTCTTCACAGGCAACATGATGACAATTAATTCATATCTTTCAATAATCACTCTCAACATGAATGGCTTAAACGCTCCCATAAAACGGCACAGGGTTGCAGATTGGATAAAAAGACAGGACCCATCCATATGCTGTCTACAAGAGACTCATTTTGAACCTAAAGATACATCCAGACTGAAAGTGAAGGGATGAAGATCCATCTTCCATGCCAGCGGACCTCAA
>NW_027774397.1:0-293 GCF_054177405.1 Leptonychotes weddellii | reverse complement strand
ACATGGACGGACCTGAGGACATCACGCAGGGTGAGAAAAGCCAGTCACAGAAGGACAATGCGTAGGATTCCATGCATCTGAAGGACTTAGAGGGGTCAACCCCATAGAGACAGAAGCGGAATGGAGGGTGCCAGGTGCCGGAGGAGGAGAATGGGGAGTCAGCGTCTAATGGGGACAGAGTTCGAGTTTTGCAGGCTGGGGAGAGCCCGGGAGACGGACTTGGTGGCGGCCGCCCCCCCGCCCCACGGGAATGTGCTTCACCCCGCGGCGCACTCAGCGGTGGCTACAATGGG
>NW_027774396.1:0-293 GCF_054177405.1 Leptonychotes weddellii | reverse complement strand
CCTCTCCCTCTACCCATAGATTCTGTGAAATGCTAGTTTATTTTTAAAGACCATTTGAAAATGACTTTTATAATTGTGTCAGGTGCTAGAAAACCTATAAAGACAGAAAGCAATCAGTGGTTGCCTGGGGCAGGGGATGGGACCAGGGATTGAGTATAAACTGGCATGAGGGATCTTTTGAGAGTGGTGAAAATGTTCTATTTTTTTTAAAGATTTTATTTATTTATTTGACAGAGAGAGACACAGCAAAAGAGCACAAGCAGGGGGAGTGGGAGAGGGAGAAGCAGGCTTCC
>NW_027774395.1:0-293 GCF_054177405.1 Leptonychotes weddellii | reverse complement strand
CCTCCTGCCCGGCCGCTCACCAACCCTGCGTCTTCAGAATCCTTTCAGTATTGCCAATTCCAGAGACCTTGCGGCTCTTGCTAGGATCGTTTGTTCCTAGGGAGGCTGGCCCTCGTCGTGTGTGTCTGTCACTTAAACAAGTGTGTTTGCACAGCCTGCTGGTCTACCTTGCCCGTTCTTTCGTCGTTAGTTGCATTTTCGTGGCTGAGTTGAAGGGTGTGTGTGTGTAATCTTCGTCCACGAAAGCCTTAGGCTTAGCCTTAGTCTGCCTCCTGCAGAGGGGAGACAGAGGC
>NW_027774394.1:0-293 GCF_054177405.1 Leptonychotes weddellii | reverse complement strand
AGCATGAGAGGGAGGAAGGTCAGAGGGAGAAGCAGACTCCCTGCCGAGCAGGGAGCCCGATGCGGGACTCGATCCCGGGACTCCAGGATCATGGCCTGAGCCGAAGGCAGTCGCTTAACCAACTGAGCCACCCAGGCGCCCCACACGCATTTCTTCTGTAATCAGAAGAGCCGTGCATGTTCTAAGCGCTAGCCTAGTACGCCACTGGCATCACTCGGGATCTCAAAATAAAATAGACATTCAGAGACTCTAGCAACGTGGAATGAAAATGGTCCTCTTCATCTGGGGGAGAA
>NW_027774393.1:0-293 GCF_054177405.1 Leptonychotes weddellii | reverse complement strand
CATGAGTTAAATATGTTTTCCAATAATAATAATAATAATAAGGTCATAATGAATCCTCTCCTTATCTTGGAAACACATGGCTTAAGACAGTTTATGCTTCACATCTTTAGAGTAGATCAATTTTCAAAATGTGAGAGAGAGCAAGCTAGAAGAGAACATGCATTTATTTAGCATTTACTAGTGTTGGGTATTTTTTTATATTCTAACAAAAATGATATACAGATATTTCAATTAATCAAGTTTTACTGTGTACCTCCAATCTGCCAAAAAAGCATAATCGAATGAGGTTGCTG
>NW_027774392.1:0-293 GCF_054177405.1 Leptonychotes weddellii | reverse complement strand
GGGTATTAAAGAGGGCACGTACTGAACGGAGCCCTGGGTGTTATACGCAAATAGTGAATCATGGAACACTACATCAAAAACTAATGATGTAATGTATGGTGATTAACATAACATAATAAAAAGAAAAACACTGAATTTTAAATGGTGTTAAGTGCTATGAAGAAAAACAGGAAAGTGGGATAGGGCATGTCAGTGCTGGTGGTACAGTTTTAACTAGGCTAGTCCAAGAAGGCTTGTTGGGAAGGTAACTTTGGGTAGGCCTGAAGGATGAGTGACAGGGCCCTGGGGATATC
>NW_027774391.1:0-293 GCF_054177405.1 Leptonychotes weddellii | reverse complement strand
TGATGGGAACTTAGTCCCCCAGGGGCTGAGGCGGTGCCTGGCTCACAGTGGGCCTCAATATGTACCCATTGACTTATAACCAGAAATATGTCGATTACCTTAAAGCCCCTTCAGTCCAGGTGTGTGTGTGTGTGCGTGTGTGTAGAGATGATTTTAACGGATTAATTCCACAAGCATCCAGTGAGTTCCTACTATGTGAAGACATGAAGGCATATGCTAGAAGGCTCAGTATAACCCCAAGGAGGTCACAGGCTGAAGGGGAAACAGATGTGCCAACTTTTCATTGCAATGCA
>NW_027774390.1:0-293 GCF_054177405.1 Leptonychotes weddellii | reverse complement strand
CCAATGCCAAATCCCCTTATCTTGTTCCACTTCTTTTATCCCATAGCACTTATCACCTCTAATGTATTATATTTCTTCTTTCTTCTTTTTATGCTTTATCTGTCTCCTCCTAGGAGAATAGAAGCTCTGTAAGGTCAGAGATCTTTGAATTGTTTGCTGGATTATTCCAAACCCCAAAACAGAACCCGATACAGAATAGGCACTCGAAAAATATTTATTCAATGAGATGAGGTCAGGGAGAATTTGAGGAAAAGATGTGGCATGAGGTGGTTTAAGTTTTAACAGAGACATTG
>NW_027774389.1:0-293 GCF_054177405.1 Leptonychotes weddellii | reverse complement strand
TTTCAGGATTCTCTTTGTCTCTGAGACTCGTAAATTTTACTATTAGATGTCAGGGTGTTGACCTATTTTTATTGATTTTGAGAGGGGTTCTCTATGCCTCCTGGATTTTGATGCCTGTTTCCTTCCTCAAATTAGGGAAGTTCTCTGCTATCATTTGCTCCAATATACCTTCTGCCCCTCTCTCTCTTTCTTCTTCTTCTGGGATCCCAATTATTCTAATGTTGTTTCGTCTTATGGTATCGCTTATCTTTTGAATTATGCCCTCGTGATCCAGTAGTTGTTTATCTCTCTCA
>NW_027774388.1:0-293 GCF_054177405.1 Leptonychotes weddellii | reverse complement strand
AATCTACCTGTGTTTTCATATTTAAAGTGGGTTTCTTGTAAATACCATGTAGTTGTCTTGCTTTTTTTCATCCACTCTAACAGTCCCTGTCTACTAATTAGTATATTTTAGACCACTTACATGTAAAGTGAGTATTGATATAGTTGGATGAAAGTAAACCATATTTGTCACTGTTTTCTATTCGTTGGCCTTGTTCTTTATCTTCCTCTATTCTTCTGCCTTCTCTGGTTTTAATTATCACTATATATCCCATTTTCTCTTCTGTCTTAGCATAGAAATTACAACTTTTTTTT
>NW_027774387.1:0-3715 GCF_054177405.1 Leptonychotes weddellii | reverse complement strand
TTTTGAACAGTTGTGTTTTCATTTTCATTGGTTTCCATGAATTTTTTTAATTCTTCTTTAATTTCCTGGTTAACCCATTCATTCTTCAGTAGGATGCTCTTTAGCCTCCATGTATTTGAGTTCTTTCCAACTTTCCTCCAGTGATTGAATTCTAGTTTCAAAGCATTGTGGTCGGAAAATATTTCCTAGCTCTTTTTTGGTCTCTTAATGAAACATGTTAGTTGTAGGATGCATCATACACCATGTAGTTTCAGTGAGTTAAGCCTACTGCTATTCCCATATGGATTCTATGCATACCTCAGAAAAACTTTTATCTTAAAAAAAAAATGTTACCTGAATGATGGTTTATACACAGTGTAATTTCAATGAGTTTTGCATAGTTATTCCCATATAATTCTACACATAGGTTTTCTTTGGGCTGTTTCCATAATTTGGCTATTGTGGATAATGCTGTTATAAACATTAGGGTACATGTCTCCATTTGACTTAGTATTTTTGTATTATTTGGGTAAATACCTAGTAGTGCCATTGCTGGGTCATAGGATAGTTCTATTTTTAACTTTTTGAAGAAACTCCATACTGTTTTCCAGAGTGGCTCAACCAGTTTGCATTCCCACCAACAGTGCAAGAGGGGTTTTCTCCACATCCTTGCAAACAACTGTTTCTTGTGTTGTTGATTTTAGCTATTCTGATAGTTGTGACAGGGATGTCCACCCTCACCACTGTTATTTAACACAATATTGGAAGTCCTAGCCACAGCAATCAGGAACAAAAGAAATAAAGGGAATCCAAATCAGCAAGGAAGAAGTCAAACTTTCACTATTTGCAGATGACATAATACTCTATGGAGAAAACCTGAAAGGCTCTGCCAAAAATTTGCTAGAATTGATACATGATTTCATTAAAGTTGCAGAATACAAAATCATTGTACAGCAATCTGTTGCATTTCTATATACCAGTAATAAACAGTAGAAAGAGAAATCAAGGAATCAATCCCATTTACAATTGCACAAAAATCCATTAGATACTTAGGAATAAACCTAACCAAAAAGGTTAAAGACCTGTTTTCTGAAAACTGTAAAACACCAGTGAAAGAAGTTGAAGATGACACAAAGAAATGGACAGACATTTCTAGCTCATGGCTCAGAAGAACAAACATCATTAAAATGTGTATACGACCCAAAGCAACCTGCACATTTAATACAATCCTTATCAGAATACCACCAGCATTTTTCACAAAGCTAGAAGAGACAATACTAGTATGGAACCACAATAAAATCCTGAATAGCCAAAGCAGCTTTAAAAAAGGAAAGCAAAGCTGGAGACATCACAATTCCAGACTACACATTATATTACAAAACTGTAGTGATCAATACAGTATGGTACTGGCACAAAAATAGACACATAGATAAAAAGAACAAAATAGAAAACCCAGAAATGAACACACAACTATATGGTCAATTAATCTTTGATGAAGCAGGAAAGAATATCCAATGGAATAAAGATAGTCTCTTCAACAAATGGTATTGGGAAAACTGGACAGCAACATGCAGAAGAATGAAACTAGACCACTTTTTTACACCATACACAAAAATAAATTCAAAATGGACTAAAGACCTAATTGTGAGACAGGAAACCATTAAAATCCTGGAGAACACAGGCAGCAATCTCTTTGACATCAGCCATAGGAACCTCTTACTAAATATGTCTCCTCAGGCAAGGGAAACAAAAGCAAAAATAAACTTTTTGGACTTCATCAAAATAAAAAGCTTCTAGCTCTTTTAGATGTAAGGTTACCTTGTCTATTTGAGATTTTTCCTTTTTGTTGAGTTAGGATTGAATTGCTATAAGCTTTCTTGTTAAAACTGCTTTTGCTGCATCACAAAGATTTTGAACCATTAAGTTTTTCCTTTCATTCACCTTCATTTGGTTTTTGATTTCTTCTTTGATTTCTTACTTGATGCTTTTATTGTTTAGTACCATATTATTTAGCCTTCATGTATGTGTCTTTTCCAGTTGTTTTTTTTTTTCTTGTGATTGATTTCTAGTTTCATACCATTGTGGTTCGAAAAGATGCTTGATATGATATTTATCTTCCTTAATTTATTAAGACTTACTTTGTGGCCTCACATGTGGTCTATCCTGGGGAATACTCCATTTGCTCTTGAAAAGAATGTGTATTCTGAGTTTTGGAGTTGGAATGTTCTATATGTATCAATTAGGCCTATATGGTCTAGTGTGTCATTCAAAGCCACTGTTTTCTTGTTGATCTTATGTTTGGAAGCATTTTATGTAATGGAAGTAACAACCAGTTTAAAAAAAAAAGAAAATTCACAATATTTTAACTATATTAACTAAGAAAAAAAAGAGACAACTCAAAAGCCAAAATGAGAAATGGTGATGTGATGAGCACTGTGTGTTATACACAACTAATGAATTGTTGAACAATACATCTGAAATGAATGATGTACTATGCTTTGGATAATTGAATTTAAATAATAAAAAAAGAAAATGGAAGAGAAAAAATTTAATAGAGAACTACAGAAATACATAGTGTGACAACAGATTCCTATGAACAATTATATACTAACTTTAGTGTATGTTTGCTATTATAAAATTTTTTCTTTCTTCTTATTTCTAATTATCACCTTTTTCCACTTAAAGAAGTCCCTTTAATATTTCTTATAAAGCTGGTTTAATGGTAATTAGCTCCTTTAATTTCAAGGTTGTCTTTTGTGATCCACCTCTTTTCAAACAGAATAAAAAGTAAGTGATTTTTTTCTTGGACATTTATTTGTCTTTACTTTTTAATCTTCCTGCCTTTTAGTATTTTATATCATACCCAGTGTCTTTATCTTTATTTTATTTGTAATCTCCTTGAAGTAGAGACCATGTCTTTTCATCTGTCTATGCCCATTACCTAACACATTTCCTTGCACATAATGGACATTTTATATGTTTGTTAATTTATACTGCATTGAAATCCTCTTTTCCCCTTCTCAGTACCCTTGGAATTTATATAATCAGTTAAGGGATTCTTTCTGCTAGGTACAACTTGTGCCATAATGAGGATCTTTAGTGCTTTCACTGAAATTAGATATTGACAGAATTTTGTGTACTCTTTAGATTGCCCCGAGAGAGATATTTTTAGGAAGGTGGAACCTTTTGAGCCATCCTTCAATCAAATCACCTGGGTTGTCACCAGAGCTACGAAAAAGCTTTTGAAATACTATCAAATCAGAATTTCATGCACTGTTATATTTAGGGAGCTTGAGAAAGCTGCTTGCTTAACAAAGAGAAGAGAAACTTTTGGAGATCCTGAAATCATATTCCTTACATGATTATTGCTCTGCCTACTCATAGGGCTGGCCTTGTTCCCAGGGGCCTTAAAAGAAGCAACAATGGAACCGACATTTAAAAAAAAATTTTATTGTTATGTTAATCACCATACATTACATCATTAGTTTTTGAGGTAGTGTTCCATGATTCATTGTTTGTGCATAACACCCAGTGCTCCATGCAGAACGTGCCCTCTTTAATACCCATCACCAGGCTAACCCATCCTCCCACCCCCCTCCCCTCTAGAACCCTCAGTTTGTTTTTCAGAGTCCATTGTCTCTCATGGTTCATCTCCCCCTCTGATTTACCCCCTTCATTCTTCCCCTCCTGCTATCTTCTTCTTTTTTTTTTTAAGATTTTATTTATTTATTTGAAG
>NW_027774386.1:0-293 GCF_054177405.1 Leptonychotes weddellii | reverse complement strand
CATCAAAAACTAATGATGCATTGTATGGTGACTAACATAACATAATAAAATTTTAAAAATTTAAAAATAAATAAATAAATAAATAAATAAAAATAAATAAATAAATAAAAAAGTAAAAAAAAGAAAACATGCAATTTCAAAAAGACTTAAATCACATCATGCAGCTGAAAGTTAACTAAATTATTGTATCTGCTCCTTTAGATGGTTTGAGGTACTACTTTCTTCCTTCACCATAAAATTGTATCTACCTTCATCCTTACTCCTAGGGAAGCAATGGCCAGGGGAAGGACAGG
>NW_027774385.1:0-293 GCF_054177405.1 Leptonychotes weddellii | reverse complement strand
TATCTGGGCACCCCATGTCCTGGTCAAGACACATAAAATTAACCATTACACCTTCCTAAAGAAATTCAAGCTATTGGTGAGCCAGAAGAGTGGAACTTCTTTGGATGTGTGGGTCTTTCTTGAGCCTGCCAAAATTACACTATATAGATATTAGTAAGAAAGGTCCTTCTTACCCTAATGGTTGGATAGCCCATTCCCTAAGACATTTTGCTGATTGAGACTTAACAGATTATTATTCTCATTTTCCCTATTTTACTGTGTTTGAACTTTTAAAGAATAGCCAGTTGCTCTGT
>NW_027774384.1:0-293 GCF_054177405.1 Leptonychotes weddellii | reverse complement strand
GCGCCTGGGTGGCTCAGTCGTTAAGCGTCTGCCTTCGGCTCAGGTCATGATCACAGGGTCCTGGGATCGAGCCCCGCATCGGGCTCCCTGCTCCGCGGGGAGCCTGCTTCTCCCTCTCCCACTCCCCTGCTTGTGTTCCCTCTCTCGCTGTGTCTCTCTCTGTCAAATAAATAAATAAAATCTTTAAAAAAAAAAAAAATAACCTAAATCTTCCAATTGTTCTAAAACCTTTTTTCATTTGTCTATAAAAAGAATAGCTTTATTTTTTTCTCTCCCAACTTTTATTTTTTTTT
>NW_027774383.1:0-293 GCF_054177405.1 Leptonychotes weddellii | reverse complement strand
TGGGTCCATGATGAGTTGGAACTAAATAAAACCAAAAAGCTGATCATAACAATTTGACAATCATTTTACATCTCTTGGATCTAATAAGAAATCGGACCTGCATTTCATATTTCATTTTTCTAGCAGTTCATTTTTAGTGCATTTTATCAAAGTATGGGTCCATGATGAGTTGGAACTAAATAAAACCAAAAAGCTGATCATAACAATTTGACAATCATTTTACATCTCTTGGATCTAATAAGAAATCGGACCTGCATTTCATATTTCATTTTTCTAGCAGTTCATTTTTAGTG
>NW_027774382.1:0-293 GCF_054177405.1 Leptonychotes weddellii | reverse complement strand
TTTGATTTCCACCCTTCTCAAAGGCAAAGACCCTCTTGGCTGGTCATGTGGGACACACTCTGGATCCTTGGACCCAGCCTGCCAGCATCACATTGACAAGTAGGATCTATTAATAGCGACTCAAACCAGTAAGACTTTTAATGTCTTAACCAAAGACAAAAGAGGAATCCAGAGAGGGTATGCAGCCCCCAGGAGCTAAAAGTTTATTCCCAAGGTAATCTAAGAAAGCAAAGGTCTTCATTGCACAGTAAAGATAATGTAGTGATAATGCTATCTCCAGTCTCCAAAAAAAT
>NW_027774381.1:0-293 GCF_054177405.1 Leptonychotes weddellii | reverse complement strand
CAGCTGGGATGCCTAGCTTTTCTCTCTGTCGGGTCTTTCATGATGGGTTTCACGCGGTGATAGAAACATTGTGAAAGAAAGGGGCACCAGGGTGGCTCAGCTGGTTAAGCATCTGCCTTTGGCTCAGGTCATAATGAGCCAAAGGTGAGCTAGGTGACGGGCTTCCTGCTCAGTGGAGAGCCTGCTTCTCCCTCTCCCTGTGTGTGTGAGCTTGCACACTCTCCCTCTCAAATAAATAAATCTTAAAAAAGAAAAAGAAAGAAAGGGAGAAAGGAAGGAAAGAAAGAAAGAAA
>NW_027774380.1:0-293 GCF_054177405.1 Leptonychotes weddellii | reverse complement strand
TATTTACTGAATGTAATATTTCAAAAGTTATTTCATTACATTCAGGATTTCATGGCAGTCTCAAGGTAGAAACTGGAAAGAAAAACAGAAACTCTAGAAGGATATAGGATTTAAAACGGAGCAAGTGATGTGAAGTCTGAAACAGAGGGAGAGATTAGAACTAGCTGAAATTTTAGCAGATATAGGAAGAAAACAAAAGGTTTATGGGAGAAGATTAAAAGAAAAGAATATGAAGATGAGAAAACTTACAACATAGGAAAGCTGTGATTTGATTCACTGTTAAGCTACTCTTT
>NW_027774379.1:0-293 GCF_054177405.1 Leptonychotes weddellii | reverse complement strand
AGTCTGAACAGGAGTCAAAAGCTAGAATGGATGGCAAGTAGCAGGACCGGCACGTGGTTGGCTGTTGGTCTGGACCACACCTGCACTTACAGATACGGATCCCTGCCACAGCCCCCTTGTCCCACACAAAGGAAGCCTTTTTAATAGACCCTACGTGGCCATCTGCCAAGGGACAAGCAGACTCCCCGCTGGGCTGGGATCCTGATGTGGGGCTCGATCCCAGGACCCTGGGATCATGACCTGAGCTGAAGGCAGACACTTACCCGACTGAGCCACCCAGGCGCCCCTGTTGT
>NW_027774378.1:0-293 GCF_054177405.1 Leptonychotes weddellii | reverse complement strand
TCCCAGTATTGCTTTGTATAGGTTGGAAGTGTCTTTTACTAGTAAATTGGTAGATATGATTAATGAATATGCAACATACATGTAGAAGTGATCGGTACACAATGTTTATAGCAATTTAAGAAATCAAATTGAAAAGTCACTGTAAGTTATGAAGAAAAATGTGTAACATTCCAACCCTTTGATAAAATTTCTTTGAAGTTAGTATGACCACGTAATTACTTTTAGTATTAGATAGTACTTTTTTTTTATTCTTATGTTAATCCCCATACATTACATCATTAGTTTTAGATGAA
>NW_027774377.1:0-293 GCF_054177405.1 Leptonychotes weddellii | reverse complement strand
CAAGAAGTCCGAATCTTACTTTTCCTGTCCTGCCCACTGGGGTTGGGGAGACCAGGCCCCTCTCTAGGGGCCCATCGCCCCAGCCTTGTTCCCATGTTCCGTGTCCCGTGTCACCTCTGTCGCCCCGTGTTTGCGCTTGACCACGTTGCACTGTTTGCATGCGCCCGAGGCAGACTCTGTCAGGGGCTTGGAGTCCATTTGTGTGTCGCTGCCGCCCGCCCACCTGCCTCGTGAGATGGAATCATAATAAACCACATGAGGACACTGCTAAAAAATAAAAAAAATTAAAAAAA